>NC_089830.1:3793374-3925874 GCF_035046505.1 Tiliqua scincoides | reverse complement strand
ACCACAAGCAGAGCCAAGTACCTCTGGGGAAAAGGGCAGATGTCATATCCCCTCCGCCACAGCAGCAGCTAAAACTCTCTCAGCCAATGCTCACCCAGCCGTGCACCAAGGCAGAAGATCAGGTTTCCCCAGGATGTAGCTTCTCCCCAACCCCCCCAAAATGGAAATGGTGCAAAGAGCAGGCATTTGCTGCCCCACATCTTACAGCAGCATAAATGATCTCACCTGCACAGTCCTTGTATGGACACCCAGCCCTGGCTATTGTACTGCACACATGCAGCACCCTTTAGGAAACATGGCAGCCAGGAGTGAGGGGCTGGCTGTCATCACACACAGCAAAGACAGGCATGTGTTTGGACAAGTGACAGGGGATGCAAGATACAAGGCATTGCTGAGGAACAGATTTGACCCTAGACAATCTCCAAATGGCTCTGCTCTCCCAGGGCAAGAGCATTCACCGTGCTAACACGCCTTTTCTCCCAACGTGGCACATGGTTACCCGAGACAGGCCTTGCCGTGCAAGGGGGCCTCTTGAGTTCAGGGATGTTGACTCTTGCAGTGATTTTCACTATTTCTCTTCTTATGGCACGCTGCCCTCTATGGTCTTCGCCTCATGAGACATCACTTCTGGCTTCTCATAAACTCTCCTGGGTTCTGTTTCTAGTCTGTAGTCACAAATTGTCTGTAGTCTGTAGTCACAAATTGTCTGCATTCACAAACTGTCTGCATTCACAGACCCGGCGGAGGAAGAGGGATAGACAATTTATTACTATAGACAGCTGCCCTAGAAATAGAGCCACAGAACCCACAAGAGATTTTTCAGCAATTTTCAACTGTGGCACTCCAAAATCCTGCAGCACACCTGTGGACCTTTAGTGGCACACTGGTTGAAAATTGCTGCTCTAGCACTTTTTCTAGTACACATCCTGGGTACCATGAAGTGGGGGGCAGGGCCATAAGCTTTTTTTGGGGCGGTTGTGGTGAAAACTTAGTCTCCACCACTGCCTTAGCAACAGCATTCCAGTATTTGCCAAGATGCATAACCTGCTCCACGCAACTGGCCTTCCGGATTTTCTTGCAAGTGGGCCCCGAGGCAAGCTAGCCACCCTTTGCACTGGAAGAAACATGCCCCTTTCCTGACAGCCACTAGAATGCAAGAGATTGCCCATTCAGGTGCAAGGGAAAGAACAACAACCACAGTAGCCTTGACAGTGATCGGAGGGGGAAGAGGCCCCCACAAGCAGAGCAGCATATTTAATCATCATCATCATCATCATTATCCAACAACTCAGTAGTGCAGCACTGTAAACAGAAATTAGGAGAAAGTGAACATTTTTTTTTAAACTTCAAGCAAAGAGGCCAACTTCCACATTCTGGGGAGTCGCTTCGTTTTCCAGGTGGGGTCCTGGAGTCAGTCAGTGTTCAACACTCTCATGCCCAATGCCATGATAGGACTAAAACGATGACTGCAGACTTTCCTTGGTGTTGATCTGCCACTCACTGGAAGGCCCTGGTACTCTGCTCCAAGGAGCAGGTGTAGCTTGTTAGTCATCTACCTGGCACTCCAGGCATGGAGAAGGTCCCAAACACCCATTTTCAAAATTAAAAAACAGACCTGCTCAGGAGCAGATTGCCCTTTTGTGTGAGCCCATGGCAGCACTGAACGGGGAGGGAGGGAGGCTGTGCCAGGTGCGTTCACCTTTATAGAGAGGCCAGCACAAAGTAAGTGAAGGTGGAGAGAACAACAAAGCAGGTGCCAATCAGGGAAAGAGAAAACTGAAGGAGGACACCCAAACAGGCACAATCCTGCATCCTTCATAGACTCGAGAAGGGGAAGGGACTGGCTTGTCCAGGGTGGGAGTCTGCCATCTACATCCAAAGAGGCACTCAATGGAGGCTCCTAAAGGCTCCCTCTGGTAAGGTGTCACCTCTCTCCATGGCACTGAAAGACCCACATTTTCTGTGCAAAGCAGACAGGAACAAGTAACAAGCAACAACGTTAGAAGTGCAAAGCAAAGGAGGAGGTCCAGTGATTTCTTGGGGATAAAAGGAACCAATCAAGCCATGTCTAACACCCCCCCTCTACTTGTGCAAAGCTTTCCCCCAAGGTGACTAGTTTATCCATACGAGCCTCTCAAGCTAAAGAGCCTGCTATCCTATAGTGTCACTGGCTAGAAGGACGACAGCTTGAAGGGGTCCATGTGCATTGCTATGGAACGAGGAGGGGGGGTCATGGGTGGGAACGGAGGTGATTCTGCCCCAACAGTGGTGAGACTAACAATAAGTTAAAACAAAAAAAGGGGAAAATCATAAATGTGACAAAAGGGTGGTGTCCCCCTCCCCCCACCCACCGCCCTTGAGAGAGCAGTGCTTCACATTCTTCAAACAAGGGTCTTCTTTCCTGAAAGGAAAATGGAAGCCAAGTCTGTTAGTGACAGGGAGGGGGACCCAAAACTGCTGTTCTGCAGTTGGGAGTGTTTTAGAAAAGAGACATAGTCTGGGGGGGGGATCTTGGTTTCTCAGAGGGGCAAGAGCCACGGTGTGGGTCTTACAATCACAACCCACTTCCCTTCACAAGAGAGAGTGTGGGAGGAAAACTGCCACCTCTCCCCTCCTGGCAAGTTGACTGAGGGGCAGGCAGCAAGGGGTGCATGTTGCAGTCCTGGGGGGGCTGGTGATTTTCTCAGGAGTGGTTCTCAGTCCTGCAGCACTAAAGAATCAGCGTGACTGCCCTTTGCAGCCTTCATTTCACAGCTTCTTTTGCCCAAATTTCCCTTGAAGTCCAGATTCAAGTATAGGCAGTTTGACTTCAAAATTTTAAAAAGATCCATAGTAAACAAAAGGTTGTTTCCATGGAAGAGATGAGAAGTGTTCTCCTCAACTCCATGGAGCTGGTCTCCGGAGGCTCCTCGTGCAACCGAGGAATGGAGTGGCCTGCGCAGCACTGGGCGACCCTTGGCAAACACTGGACTGCAGCTATAGGATCTCCTCGCGCTGGGTCTTCGGCTTGGGAGTCACTTGCCCGTTGCGCATAAAGCCGTTCTGGTGGCGCAGCAGCTTTCCCTTCTCCCGATCTGGCCATGTAAAGATGGCCTCGTCACTGTCCAGTTCGGACTCTGAGTGCATCAGGCTGGTATTCTGGATCTGGCCCTTCTGTTTGCTGCCTTCAGATAAACAGAGAAGCCAGCCAAGAGACCCCCACATTAGAAAGATTTCTGACACATGGGCATCATCGTTTCATCTTATCTATATCTCTTCTCCCCCCCCCCCCACATCAGCATGCATGGGAGTTTAGCCAAGCAACCAATCAGACAACAGGCCCTGGTGCTAAGAGAGGTGGGATAAGAAAACAAGAATACAAATGTAGTTCAGGTACATAAACTTCATTTCTGTAGGGGATGAGGACTATAGGGTGAAAGTTAGATGAGAATGGTGGGATTCAGGAAGGACTTTAAAAGGGAGAGAGATCACACAGATGTTCTAAGGATTAGGTCCAGGCATAAAGGGCAGCAAGGGAGGAAGAACAGAGTCCTTTAAGGCAGTGGTTCTCAAACTTTTAGCACTGGGACCCACTTTTTAGAATGAGAATCTGTCAGGACCCACCAGAAGTGATGTCATGACTGGAAGTGACATCAACAAGCAGGAAAATTTTTAACAATCCTAGGGTGCAATCCTATCCACGTTTACCCAGCAGTAAGTCCCTTTAACGATCGTTGTTAAAAAGCAAATGCATAGTAGCCTGTTAAAAGTACAGATGTGTAACATTTCCCCAGATGCAGTCACAAACCAGGGTAGCATCAAGTCTAAGACATTAAAAATAAAATATTGAAATGGAGACCCACCTGAAATTGGCTCGCGACCCACCTAGCGGGTCCCAAACCACAGTTTGAGAAACACTGCTTTAAAGAAATGGAGGACCTCTGGATAGCTGAAGGTAGCAGAAGAGGAGCAAGGATATAGTAGGATATGAGGGTGGGAGGGAAAGGGCAGCTGTTATGGACAGCTGAGGGAAGATGAGGAATTGGTGCTAGATGTGGGGGTGGGAAAAGAGCTGACAGGGAACATCACCTGGACTGATCGGAGAGAGGTGAATGATCTTTGTAGCAGGATTCTGAATGGAGCTGAGAGAGTTGAGGAATGACAGCGACAGGCCAGAGAGGAGAAGGCTGCCAGGATTCATGGGAGTGGCCAGGAAGGGTGATGTTTTTGCACTGTCGCATAGGGAGAAACCACTGGATGTGGTGGATGGGGAAATGGACTGAAAATGGGGAATGAAGGAAAGGCCAAGTGCCATTTTGACTCTTCCTTCTCAAAAGGCTACTCAGCAGAACTGAAGAGGACACAGGAGGACACCTTAGATGGTCTGGGGATGGGCTACCTTTCTCACGAAGGAAGTCTGGAAAAAGTGACAGGCAGGCACGACTCATGGTGAGAAAGAGAAAGGAGGGAGCAGAAAACAGCTGGAGAATTGAAGGTGTGAAACATGATCATCATCACACAGCACCACCGACATTTGCATTGTCGTCATATCAAGCAGCAGCTCTCTGTAGTGTGGGAACCACCTGGAATTCTTTAGGAAGACTTGAGGGGCCCGCTGTGAGGCTCCTGCACTGCTACAAGGGATCCCACAAACTTCTCCTGAGCCCTGCTTGGAAGAGAACTCTGCAGGCTAGTCAGAGGTTTGAATTCAAACCCTACCAAGGGAAGAACCACTGGCTGTTCAGGCTGAGGGATTCAGGCAGCTCTGGAGATACCCTCGTGGGGGCCTCAGGAGCAAAGTCAGGCTAGTGCTGCAACTGGAGATCACAGGGGCCAACGGTGGTTTAGTCTCCCTGAAAGGTGTGAAGGGAGAAGGGCAGGAGCCTGGCTACTGGATTGGATCAGCATGAGTGACCAACCCGGGGTTGCTTTCAGAAAAGCCCTCTAGAGGATCAGAGGCAGCAGGGTCCTCCCACACTATAGCCCCCCCCCCAATAACTGTAATTTGGTAGCATTTCACACTTGAACACAACTGGCGATCTGAGCTCCTCTCAGAAGGAGGGAAGGGATTCAAAACTGCTGCTGCAGCGCCCTCTACGGCTGTCATGGAGGGACTGTGCGCCTGGTTGGAACATCATTAAATGAGGCAATACTACAACAAGCAATTACTTCCAGTGAGCAGGCAAGGCTGTTTTTTTTTTTCACCTTGTGCTGCTCAAACATACTTTCAGGGGGAAATTGGGGCAACCCAGGCCTGCTGGGAAGGGCCGAGGTTCAGATCTGCAGTATGCTTTGGCAATTTCAAGTTCCGCAATACTGCTCTCACCATGAACAAAACTCCTTGCTTTGGTCCAACCAGCAACAAAGCGACTTTCGCTGCCAGGATTTTACCAAAACCCAGGCAGTGTCCCTACTCAGGATACCGGGGCAGTTTCTGAACTCACAAAAAGCAGGCATCACAATTTTTTTTAAAAGCATTAAGACTTGCAAGTTTTTCGCAGCGCACATTTGACGAGGGGGAAGATTACCAGAGGTCCAAGCTGCTTGGATCATTCAGACCTGCAGGAAACGTGAGTTGGATTGACTGGCCCCCTGCCAAGAAAGCAGGCTCTACTGCCTGTCCTTAATTTTGCAGAAGGGGAGAAATGTAGCGAGGGACATGGGCACACTCCGCTCACTGCAGCCTTCTCTTCCACACTGTCAGAAGACAGCCCAGGAGGAAGACTTCAAAAAAGACCTGACAAACACTGAAGTTTCAGCTTTCAAGCAATACTCACATGAGCTGTGAGCTCCCCTGCACCATGTGGTGATTTCAAAACCCTTGAAAACAGAAATTGGCTCACACTAGCACTCTGATAACGTGTAGTCTCTTTTCCTGAGTTTTACCTGCTTTGGGATTTGGTTTCAACTCCAGGCTCTCTTGATCGGTGGCATCCAAGATCTTGTATTTGCTCTTCCTTTTGGGTTTCCCTTTACGCCTACAGAAGGAAGAAAAGAAACTGGTGGCAGCTTGGGCAGGGCACAGCGCCACTACAGTGGGTTTAGCATCTAACCAGAGAGTAAATGGCAGCGAATCGGCTGCAAAGAGGAGGGGTTAGTCCCTTACTCACTTTTTGCAGCAGCAGACCACAGCCCAGGAGAAGATCCCACAGGAAACCACGATGACAAATGATGCAATGACGACATACAGGACACTCCATTCTGTGAGGGACACAGAAGTATGACTGTAATACCAGGGACTTGGGAGGCTTGAGCCAGGAGCCTCAGGGTCCTAACCTAGGGAACTAGCAGGGGCTGTGTCTGTTCAGGCCACACAACTTGCTTTAGATGCAGAAGGAAAAGATGCACACAGTGACACCAGCCCTTGCCATTGGCTTTGCAGTCAGAGGACTCTGGACTGGCCAAGCTGCCCAGCCTTCTGTCCTTGCCTGCTCAAAAGAGCAGACCCCTTTGGCTTGCTGCACTTCAGCCTCCATCTCAAGCCGCAAGCCCTGGGTCTGGCTTCCAGGCCCCAGGAATGTTCTCAGGGATACAGGGTTGGAGAACACATGTCAGGCCTGGATCTGGGTATGGCTGCCTGATACTGCAAACACACAGCTCCTTCAGCAAATCTGCTTGTGCAGTGACTGATTCCTGAGGCTTCAGAAGTCAGGGAAATTCCCTGTGAGTATGCCACTAACCCCTCCCACTCCCAGGCTGCTCCCCACCACCTTGTGCTCAACCAGCCTCCACAGCTCCTTCTCTAAAGTGGGGCAGAAACTAGACATGGGTTGGGGCACAGGCACAAAACTCTGGTTGCATTCAGAGCTTAGTTCCGGGCCAGGAGCCTCTTGGCAAGGCCCGCAGCATTCGGGAATTAGGGAGAGATGCACAGGACACACACCACAGTTGCTCTCGCCATCGCCCATCTGCAGTCTGATGAAATTCTCCATCCAGAATGGGTCACAGATGCAGCGCTTGGTGAAGGAGTCACAGTGCCCATGCTCGGAGCAGTTCAGCTGGCATGCTGGGGAGAGGACCGCAAAGTCAGCACAGATGCAGGCACTGGCAGGGAGAAGCAGCGAAACCAAGTTCTGAGCCCACTATCTGCTCTGTCTGGGGCTCCCTGGTGGGGCAGACATGGGCCCACTTAGGCCGTTTTATGGGCAAGCTCAACTGGACTTGTCCATTACAGCAAGGCATGGTGTTCTTCCAACTTGCAGGCCAGTTAGCAACTCTAAGGGTTCCCTTTCTCTGCTAGAAGGGTCTTTGCGTGATAGCTTATCTTACAGCCTCCTGCCTCCATGCCTCAATCTGAGGATAACACTGGCCTGTTGCACAAGGATGCTGCTTGCAATAATGACTGCAATAATGCCAATGAAGCACCCTGAACACTCCAAGTGCCCCGCTGGAGACGGACTGCAGTGTTTTTTTTAATGTTATATAAAGAGGCATCATTGGCGATGGCTGGTGGGCGTAGATGCAACACACACAAACACAACCACCCCCCTTTTGTCCACTGTCATCTTTGGCACAACAGGTTTTGGAAGTACTACAACCATTTGCAAAACCAAACACAGCTGATGCCACCTTCAGCTCCGTGGAAAACAAGCACTGCCACCATCTGTTTCCAGCCCACGCATTACCTTTCGGACAACTGACAGTGGCACAAATGCCACAGTCTCTCTGGAATGTATTTGAGAAGCAGGGCCTTGGGGAATGGAAGCCATTTGTGGACCCCCCCCCCCCCCCGATATACCTGTAGAAACAATGGGGCCAGGGAAAGACAGGGCAGGGGAAGGTGCAGTGCATCAGGGGATGAGGAATGGATTGGGGCCACTCCAGAGCCCTTCTGACTTACTGACAGTGTTGATCTCCAGGGCGTGGAAGATGAGGAAATCTGACTGCTGTTTCCGCAGCTCACTTTTGAGCGTCCGTGCAACGTCGTAGCCTTTGAAGACCTGATGGGGAGGCTGATTCCGCACGTAGAACACCATTTTTGTGCTGCAGTTAAGGGAAAGTCGAGGATGAAGGAAACGTGAACAGAGAGGCGGTGGACTAGATTTACAACTCCAGGCAAAGGAAGAGGGAGCAGGAACATAAGAGAAGAATGTGACAAGACAAGTTTTCAGCCATCTACAGGGCATTCCTTCTAGGCCCCCCCCCATTCCCTTCTCTTAAATTTTTTGCAAATTAATTCAAGTACTTAGAGAAGTTAAGATTTTGGAACAAAGCAATTTGGATAAAACAAGGGACCATGTGCCCGCGCATCTGCTCGGCTTGCACGTAATTTATTCACAGTGCAGACATCAGACTTCTTCCGGAGCAAAACATACACAGCTCTACTTCCAAAGACAATGTGCGGAAGCACTCCTCTGGCTTTCTTAACCAGCAAGCCAAACAAGCAGCCACAGAGACAAGCTTTGCAAAACTTCTTCCTGCAAAACTGTCATCCTGGCAGGGATGAAACTAGGCTCTTAAAAAAGGGAGGGGAGAGAAGCCGTGAAAAGAGAAATAGAACTGTGGCCACGTTCCATTTTCTTAATGCTCTCTTGACTGTAGCCAAATATATATTGATCTGGAAGTAAGGGGGAGAGGAAGAACAGTAAGTGTCTGGCAGTGGTGGGGGCGGGGGGACAGCTAAGAACGGAGAGCCTCGAGCGCCTCTGTTTCTCAGCTCAATTGGTTAAGATGAAAACATTCATCAAGGTCGACAAAAACCCACCACTTTTCCTTCTCAACCAGAAGGTTTAGTTTGGCAAACTTGGCAGGAGGCCAGGAGGCCCAGATTTCTGAACAGATTGGCTATTACAGCTTCAAGCAAGAAAGAGTGTGTGGGGGTGGGGAGAGCTTCCATCTCCAGTTCAGTCCACAGCTTTATTCCTGAAGCCTGAATTGCCTGGTCTTTCCCACAGTGCAATCTGCAGTTCTTTCTCCTGCCCCACACAGGCCCAGCTCAAGTGAAACCAACCACCTGCCCACCTTTTTAAAAACATATGAGCATTCTCAATCCCCCTCTTCCTCTCCCAGTGCCCACCCAGCCCCTTTTTTCAGAACAGGCTGGGCACAGAAGAGAACATCTTTCAGTCCTGCACCTTCCCTCTTGTTCCCAAGAGTGATGGAACAGATGCATGGTTCCTGCCCTACCACTGACACTGCTCACTTGTGGCAGTGGCACCAGTGGAGAAAGTGGGCTGACACCATCCTGGTCTTCTCCTCACTCGTTCTCTTGCCAATGTGCTCCCTCCCCCAGTTCACTGCTCAAAGCAGCCACTTCATCTGGCCCCACAACTCATCCTTTTTAGAGGTTTAGCGTATTTCCAAAATCTGTTAAATCAAGGTCCTTTCATCGAGGGTTCACTGTATGCGTATACTTACTTCCCCCAAACTCTTCTAAAAATCAAAGTACCCTGGTACAACATACATCAAATGGGACATCTGTGCTATATCACTTTCCAATTTCTACTTCTAAAATCAGAACATGACAGCTTGTGCCTTCTGGGGCACAGTTGAGTTGATTGCCCAACCCAACTGAAGAGCTCAAATTCCCCTTCGCTGACTCCTACCTCTGCTCAGTGTAAGGCTGAATCTTTTGCACAGTGATGTCTGAATCCAGGACCCCCAGCAGAACACCTATCTGACGGATGAACATGCCTTTCTGCCGTTCGGTCAGCAGGCTGACATTAACACCTAGTATCATCTCCACGAGGTTGTTCTTCCTTGGATCTGGAAAGAACCCAGAGACAGAAGTTGGGATGGTGGAAAACGAAAGAACCTCTCTACCTCGCATCTTAATTCCTAATTTTGAAGATTAGCCTGTCCTATCCCTAGGGCTGAAGGTGGTGCTGCAAATTTATACAAAAAAGAAAAAGTGAACATTCTGCACATCCTTGAGTGTCCAGCTTGGCTTAGCCGAAAGAGCTGAGTTGTGCAGAGCTCTGCAAACTCTGGGTTGTGCAGAGCTTGAAAAACTCCTAGCGAAAGAGTGTGGCTTCTGGTGTCTAGAATTCATGATTACATGCAGAATTTGCTCCTGTTCTCTTTCCCCTCCCCCCAGTCTTCCTAGAGCAGGGATTCTCAAACTTTTAGCACTTTTTAGAATGAGAATCTGTAAGGACCCACCAGAAGTGATATCATCGCTGGAAGCGACATCATCAAGCAGGAAAATTTTTAACAATCCAAGGCTGCAATCCTACCCACATTTATCCAGGAATAAGCCTCATTGACTACCTTTGCTAAAAGGATATACATAGCAGCCTGTTCAAAGTACAGATGTGTAACATTTCCCCAAAAGCAGTCACGTACGATGGTAGCATCAAGTCTAATACTTTAAAAATAAAATATTGAAATGAATGGGGACCCACCTGAACTTGGCTCGTGACCCACCTAGTGGGTCCCAACTCACTGTTTGAGAAACACTAACCTAGAGGCACAGAAACCCACCTTTAACTGAGTTGAACCATCAATACCGTCAACACAGAATGTTTCCAGTTTCAGACAGGAACTTCTCCCGTGGCTTGAACCTGGGACATTCTGCATCCAAAATAGGTATTCTAGTACTGAGTTTTGCTTCTGGAAAAGGTTGACTTCTAAAATCCAGCTTATTAGTGACTTTACTGTGCTGTTTTAAAACAGTTCTGGCCAGCTGCCTTGGCAATCCTCTACTGCAGAATGAGACCCAGGTGCTTACTAAAGCTAGGCGGTTTGACTCTGTTGGACTGCTGCTCTAGAGACTTCACTGGCTGCCTCTTGTTTCCGGGCCCAATTCAAGGTGCTGGTATTGACCTTTAAAGGCCTTCACATTCCCCCCATGCATTCCAGCCTCTCCTCTTAGGGGGCTCTCTTTCAAGTGCTGCTTTTATCCCAAGTTAGAGGATGGCTGCACGGAGGTGAGCCTTCGCTGTAGTGGTGCCACAGGGATGGAATTCCCTACTGATGGAACTAAGAACTTCCCCCTCCCTCCTGGTCTTTTGATGAGGGCCCAAAACATTTGTTTTGCCTGGCATTTGGGTGACGGGTTGATGTCTGCCCTCTGCATCTCTGTAATACTGCTGTGGCTTGTCTGATCTTTCTGGACCAAATAGTTATTCTCCCTCCCCTCCCCCCCCCCGGCTCTATGGTTTCGCTTTGGTTTTTTATAATTACTTCTGTTTTCAGACATTGTAACATTTTATTATGGAACTCTGAAAGCCACTCTGGGTATTTGCTTCGGCAGGGAAAAGGCGGGATATACATTTTTCAAATAAACAAATAAATAATATGCAGTAAGTGCTTCCCCAAGGTGAGCACCCACACGGCCAGAGCAGGGTGTCTGGAACCAGAACTCACCGGGTTTCACTTCCACCGTGGCTCGGTCTGCACTGGTCTCCCCTTTGGCATCAGTTACTTTCAGGTTGAACGTGTATGTTCCCTCCACCAGGTTGGAGAGGAAAAGCACTGGATGGTGGTCTGAGTTATTTAACACCTCCTGTATTTAACCACAAGAAGACACAACTGTGAGGCAACTTTCACCTCTATGCAATACAATCCGAAGTTCAGGAACCAGGATGGGTCTGGGTTGATCCCGATGACAGTCACATCTCCAGAGTCACAATTCCCAGAAGCCATTCTCACCTGGCAGTTTGCAGACTCCACAGAACAGAGTTGGAAGCAAGGTAAGTTTCCCTTCAAGACTTCTAGCCAAGCAGTCTAGAGACAGGGTCAAGGAAAGCTAGAGAATTCCTCCCTTTCTGGGTGCCCTTTTGCAACAGGGAACTTTGAAGGAATGACTGGCTTTCAGAGCACAGCTACAATCACTCCTCTGAGCCTCAAGATTTTAGAACAAGTAGCACAGTTCAACATCTGATGCTGCAGAATTTGAATAATCTTCATGCAACAGTAGATTTATCTTTTTTTTAAATGCACAGAAAAACAGAGATCGCCTCCACAGGGGCTCTTATTTGCCAATTATCATACATGCCACCTCTTGAGCAAGTGGGAGAAGAGAATCCACTCTGGATCCCCTCCACCATCCACAGAAAAATCAGGGATGTTTTCACAGAGGACTACGAGCAGCAGAGGGACAGCTCCACAGACTATGCTCAGAACATTTTCAGAGGAAAATATTATTATTATTATTAACAGTATTTGTATACCGCTTTTCAACGGAAAGTTCACAAAGCAGTTTACAGAGAAAATCAAACAAACAACTAATGTCTCCCTGTCCCAAAAGGGCTCACAATCTAAAAGGATGCAAAAGAACACCAGCAGGCAGCCACTAGAAAAGACAGCGCTGGGGTGAGGAGGGCCAGTTACTCTCCCCCAGTGCTAAATAAGAGCACCCACTTAAAAAGTGCCTCTTACCCAGTTAGCAGGGGTAAATGCTTGTGTTTGCTTAACAGATGCAGACCAAATCTTCTGTGGAATGTAGATCCTGTTACAGGGCTCCAAAGAGCGCCCCGTGCAACTGGTTTTAGAAAGATTTTACCTGGTGAAAACAATGTAGGGGGAACGTAACACATTCTGGTATCTCAGGCTGTCTTAAGAGGCTCACACTACATTTTCTGACCTGTACTGAACTCCTGACGGGTCACTTTCCAACAAAGGATGAAAAACCCAGCAGAAACCAGTTTGCTGACATCCCTGTCACTCACCCCAGCTGCAGGGCTGCTCTCATCCCGAGTCCACAAGAAGGTGACAATCCCTTTGTCGTCTGTGGATCTGGACCCATCAAGCTCAGCTGTGTTGGTAGGAAGAGTGATGACAACAACATTCTTGGCAATCTTTGCAACGGGCGCTTTGTTGATTTCTGAGCAAGGAGGAGGACAGGGTCAGAGGAGGGGTCGGGCGTAAAGATTTTCAGAAACAAGGCAGCAGCTACAGGTTGCCCAAAGAAGGAACTCCCTTGCTGCCTTGGGGGCCTGCTTTAGCTATAAGACCTGGTTCAGTGCTCAGTCACAATCTTTGCAGAATGCACGACAGCCACAGATCAAACATACGTACTTTTTCAGAGGGTTGTATTCTAAAAGTTTCCTTTCCCCTGCAGTAGGAGTTTCCACTGGAGAAAGAAAACCTTAGGACACAACCCAGAAACTGTCTATTTACTTTGTAACAAAATAACTAATGTATTATATTAATCAATGTATTATATTATTAATTTATGTCAATTTATTATATGAAGACAACATAATCTGGAGAATGCAGATTTAAAAGCTCATTAAGTGGCCTTCGGCACATTGCTATTCTCTTAAGAACAACAGAAGAGCCCCGTTGGATTCAGAACATCAGAGGAGCCCTTCTAGATCAGGCCAAAGGGGGTCCACCTAGACCAGCATCCTGTATCTCTGAGAGGCCCACCAGATGCCTTAGGGAGCACACAGGACAACAAGAGACCTGCATCCTGGTGCCACTCCCTGCATCTGACCCATCCTCTTGGCCTATCCAGGTCATGCAGAAGCTCACCCACCACTCTTTCATCTACCCCCCTTGCGTATAGCAGGTAGGCTGAATGTTTATTTATTTATCACATTTTATAAAATATATTTTATGATATTTTAATATCATATTTTATATGATAAAATAATTTTTTATGTTATCTTGCAGCCAAGTGACTTGAGCTTCCTGAGGCTTTTGGGCTGGGAGAAGAAGTGCACAAGGGCATGATGGAGGGAGGGAAATGGGAAATAAAAGGAGACTTAGAGATGGTAGAGAAATTGAATGAGTTCTTTGCATCTGTCTTCACGGCAGAAGACCTCAGGCAGATACCGCTGCCCGAATGGCCCCTCCTGACCAAGGAATTAAGACAGATAGAGGTTAAAATAGAAGATGTTTCAGACCTCATTGATAAATTAAAGATCAATAAGTCACTGGGCCCTGATGGCATCCACCCTAATTAAGGAATTGAAGAATGAAATTGCTGATCTCCTGACTAAAATATGCAACTTGTCCCTCAAAACGGCCACAGTGTCAGAGGATTGGAGGACAGCAAATGTCACGCCGATCTTTAAAAAGGGAAAGAGGGGGGACCCGGGAAACTATAGGCCGGTCAGCCTAACATCTATACCGGCTAAGATGGTGGAATGCCACATCAAAGACAGAATCTCAAAACACATAGACAAATAGGCCTAGCTGAGGGAGAGTCAGCATGGCTTCTGTAAGGGTAAGTCTTGCCTCACAAACCTTTCAGAATTCTTTGAAAAGGTCAACAGGCATGTGGATGCGGAAGAACCCGTGGACATTATATATCTGGACTTTCAGAAGGCGTTTGACACGGTCCCTCACCAAAGGCTACTGAAAAAACTCCACAGTCAGGGAATTAGAGGGCAGGTCCTCTCCTGGATTGAGACCTGGTTGAAGACCAGGAAACAGAGAGTGGGTGTCAATGGGCAATTTTCACAATGGAGACAAGTGAAAAGCGGTGTGCCCCAAGGATCTGTCCTGGGACCGGTGCTCTTCAACCTCTTCATAAATGACCTGGAGACAGGGGTGAGCAGTGAGGTGGCTACGTTTGCAGACGACACCAAACTTTTCCAAGTGGTGAAGACCAGAAGTGATTGTGAGGTGCTCCAGAAGGATCTCTCCAAACTAGCAGAATGGGCAGCAAAATGGCAGATGCGCTTCAATGTAAGTAAGTGTAAAGTCATGCACATTGGGGCAAAAAATCAAAACTTTAGATATAGGCTAATGGGTTCTGAGCTGTCTGTGACAGATCAGGAGAGAGATCTTGGGGTGGTGGTGGACAGGTCGATGAAAGTGTTGACCCAATGTGCGGCGGCAGTGAAGAAGGCCAATTCTATGCTTGGGATCATTAGAAAAGGTATTGAGAACAAAACAGCTAATATTATAATGCCGTTGTACAAATCTATGGCAAGGCCACACCTGGAGTATTGTGTCCAGTTTTGGTCACCACATCTCAAAACGGATATAGTGGAAATGGAAAGGGTGCAAAAGAGGGCAACTAAGATGATTGCTGGGCTGGGGCACCTTCCTTATGAGGAAAGGCTACGGCGTTTGGGCCTCTTCAGCCTAGAAAAGAGATGCCTGAGGGAGGACATGATTGAAACATACAAATTATGCATGGGAAGGATAAAGTGGATAGAGAGATGCTCTCTACACTCTCACATATCAGAACCAGGGGACATCCACTAAAATTGAGCGTTGGGAGAGTTAGGACAGACAAAAGAAAATATTTCTTGACTCAGCGTGTGGTCGGTCTGTGAAACTCCTTGCCACAGGATGTGGTGACGGCATCTGGCCTGGATGCCTTTAAAAAGGGATTGGACAAGTTTCTGGAGGAAAAATCCATTATGGGTTACAAGCCATGATGTATATGTACAAGTCAAGAAGCCAACTCAGTCAGTCTCCTCCACAAACCCTTCCTGCCTCAGGTGCTCCTTATATCCCTGAGGGCCCTATTGCCTTCAAGTGGCTGCAGCTGTGCAGCACACTCTGCTGGATGCCCAGGCCTAACCCTTAAAGGGGCCACTGCTGACACCACATCTACCTCCTCGCCAGATCTTCTGCGATTCCAATACAAAAGGCTACGGCGCGTTTGGGCCTCTTCAGCCTAGAAAAGACACGCCTGAGGGGGGACATGATTGAGACATACAAAATTATGCAGGGGATGGACAGAGTGGATAGGGAGATGCTCTTTACACTCTCACATAATACCAGAACCAGGGGACATCCACTAAAATTGAGTGTTGGGAGGGTTAGGACAGACAAAAGAAAATATTTCTTTACTCAGCTTGTGGTCAATTTGTAGAACTCCTTGCTGCAAGATGTGGTGACGGCATCTGGCCTGGATGCCTTTAAAAGGGGATTGGACAAGTTTCTGGAGGAAAAATCCATTACGGGTTACAAGCCATGATGTGTATGTGCAACCTCCTGATTTTAGAAATGGGCTATGTCAGATGCAAGGGAGGGCACCAGGATGCAGGTCTCTTGTTATCAGGTGTGCTCCCTGGGGCATTTGGTGGGCCACTGTGAGATACAGGAAGCTGGACTAGATGGGCTTATGGCCTGATCCAGTGTGGCTGTTCTTGTTCTTATGTTCTTATGATGGAACCAAGCACCACTCTTGACTGCTGAGGACTGTCTCCTGGACTGAGCAGCCAATCACAGAACTGGCCCTGGGATACTTTACACTGGCTAGTTGGTGGATAACCAAGGAAAGAGTTAGAAAACTGGGCTACCAAAAGGCATTGGTGCCCTAGTCACCCACCTTCTCTGACAATGACAGTGACTGAGCATTGGCTCTGCAAATTCCTCTCATCTTTGACAGTCAATGTGAATTTGTACGTTCCGACCTCGAGCCCGGTGACCGTTGCGACGCTGCTGTTGGCATTCTCTAGTTTCACGCCATCTGGTCCCCTAGCCAATCATCAAAGAGCAATTAAAAAATTAGCTATCAATTCCCAGATACTGCTGCAGACAAAAGAGGAAGCAGGGAAACATTCTCTAGGCAGATCAGTAAGGTGCTAGGATCTCAGGTGCATCAGCTTCAGCTTCCAAAGCAAAAGCAAGAGCTGCCCTGGGCAGAGTTACTGTGGGCAGAAGAGGAAGCTTCAGCTATCTCGCTGCATGGAGTGGAGCTGGGATTGCACTTCCTTCTTGAGGAAGGGAGATCCTACATGTGAGGACATGAAGCAACAAGGAGAGACATCTGCTCCCGTTCACTTACAAGGAATATGGGGAACATGCACTCTGGCAGAAGTGCACTTGCTCCTGTGCTTTAGGCCAATTTCAAACTTTCTCCTTCCACAAGAGTGACTGGAACAGGAGAGAGCTTTCTCCTTGGAAGGCTTTCTGAGAAGCCCAGAGCCCCTGGACCCTGCCACCCTGGGGAACTGCATGCTTTGCCTATTGGGCTGCGCTGGTTGTGCACAGCAGCAAAGGTTTTGGGCTTTGTCACCTGTATAACACATAGTTTGGGTTGGGGCTGGATGCTCTTTGCTCTTCTGTGCATGTGCACATGCTGAGGCATACGTACCATGTCTTTTCCCACAGGTAAGAAGCGATCTTCTGGTCATCTGAGCTCTTGCTTCCATCAAGAGTGGTGCTGTCCACAGGGAGGGTCAGCTCCTTGTCTGGACCTGCGTCTGCCTTGGGAGGCTTGTTGTTTTCTGGGCAGAAAGTCACAAAGTGAGATGGAAGAGAGAGGAAGTAGACTAGAATCAGACAGCCTGCTGACACAGAAGGGCATAACCGATGGGAGCTGACACATGGAGACTAAGCTAGGCCATTTGTCTCCCCAATGCATAACTCCATCCTGCAATCAGCAGCAGCTTTTGCAGCTATCAGGCCTTTCCCACTCTGCCTCCTGAGGTCTTTTCACCTGCAGAAGTCCATGAGTGAAGAGCAGGATGTGCTCTACACACAAGCCAGGGGCAATGCCTCAACAGACCTGGAAATAAAAACAATATTACACCTAAAAATTGAGTGAAGGAGCACCTTGTAAAGGGGAAGGGCTCTTGCACTGTCAGCCAGGGAAAAAAAATTGCCCCTTTGGGGCAGGGAACCATCTTATTCCTTTTGCTACAGAAGCTGCTTTGATAACTTTTTTTTGTTGGCCCTCCTTCTCGGTATCTATGAATTTCAGCATCCGCAGATGCCAGGCCTGCAGCTGGAGGGTCACAGAGGACCTCCTGGACACAGCAGGAAGTGACTTCTGGTTGTGCCTGGGAGGCCTTCTGAGGAGTGCACACACAACCTCCAGAGGACCTGGCGTGGACCACAGGTGAGTCCCTGTAGTGCCATGACCCAGCCCCCCCCCAGCCCCTGCAGATTTAATTATCCTCAAGATTCAATATCTGTGGAGGGTCCTGGAACGCATCCCCCACGGATACTGAGGGACCACTATATATTCCAAATATTATAATAATTCCTCTCATCTGTCGCAAACTTAGGGGGGTTTGGGGTGCTCAGAGTTCTTGGTTCTCGAACCCTAAAGCCCTCAAGGCCCCTCTGCTTAGTAGTACTGCCACCACCCTGTATGTGCCAGTGCCTCTGTCCAGGGACACTGAGACCCTCTAGGTTTAACTCTATCCCTTGCAGCCACTGAGCTCTTTCTCCAATTAAAGCTTCAGTCCTCAAGTTACTAGACCTCAATGAGCACTTGGTAGCTTGCTGAACAGCTAGGCAGGATTCTGAACCTTTGTCCCCAACAGTCAATGAAACAACTTGGTAAAAGAGATTTTAGTTTATTAAGTACATAAGGTTACATAAGTTACAGTAAGGCAGCAAATGCTAGAGGCATAAACATCTAGGAAACATATCAGCAATAAAATAATAAAGCTAGCTGGCTATCACTATTAATACCCAACTCTCACCTGGGTCAGCTTCTCTTGTAGATCTTTTAGCTCCAGGCTACCTGTGAGGCCAGATGCCCATGGTGGACAATGGAGCTCCAGCATGCAGGATGTTGCACCCAAAAACTCTGCCCAAGAAGGAACCGGAAACACCCCTTGGGCACTCATTATTATACTTCTCATGCTAATAGTACTGAGGTGACGTCATACTTATTTAGACCATCCAATCAGAAACTTTTGAGGACAGAACCTTCTTAAAGTTGGCCTGGTAGCTAGCCCTCCTAGTTCTTACCCCTCCCAACTGGAGATCCACAGCTGCACTTCCAAGTGGATGTTGGATGTGCCGAACAGGTTTCCAAGCTTTTTTGTTAGCCTTCTTAACTTCCAAGGAAACCAAGCTGCACATCCAAGATCAAAGCACTGGCACCAGCTCGACCTAATCCTCACCAGACGCTCCAGCCTTCCCAGCATCAAGATCACACGCAGTTATCATGGTGCTGCCTGCGACACTGACCACTCCCTGGTGTGCAGCAGAGTGAAACTGCAAACAAAGCGATTGTATCACACGAAAAAGGAAGGAAGACCTCGCATTGATACCAGCAAGACCCGGGATCAGAGAAAAGTGGAGGAATTTGCACAAGCGCTTGAGGAATCTCTTCCAGGCCCGGCCGACGCAAACGCATCCAACAGATGGGAACATTTCAAGAATACCGTTTACAACACCGCCTTGTCCATATTCGGCAAGAAGACCAACAAGGCGGCAGACTGGTTTGAAGCCCACTCTGAGGAGTTGACACCAGTCATTGAGGAAAAGAGGAGAGCTCAAGCAGCATACAAGGCCTGTCCCAGTGAGCGCAACCTGCAGGTCCTCCGAACTGCTCGCAGCAAAGTCCAACAGACTGCCAGGAGATGTGCTAACGACTACTGGCTCCAGCTCTGTTCCGAGATACAGATAGCAGCTGACACGGGCAACATCAAGGGGATGTATGATGGTATCAAGCAGGCCCTAGGTCCAACACAGAGGAAAATTGCCCCTCTGAAGTCTGCCACAGGCGAGGTCATCCAGGATCGGGCGCAGCAGATGGAACGCTGGGTGCAGCACTACTCTGAGCTATATTCCAGAGAAAATGTAGTCACCGAAGAAGCACTGAACAACATTGAGTGCCTGCCTGTGCTGGAAGAGCTTGACAGTGAACCAACCCTAGAAGAACTTCACGTGGCCCTGGACTCCCTTGCCTTTGGCAAGGCACCTGGAAAAGACAGCATCCCTGCTGAAGTCCTAAAATGCTGCAAAGAGATCATCGTCACTGAGCTGCATGAAATCCTCTGTCTCTGCTGGAGAGAAGGTGGAGTACCTCAAGACATGAGGGATGCAAACATCATCACGCTGTACAAGAACAAAGGCGACAGGGGTGACTGCAACAACTACCGCGGCATCTCTCTCCTTAGCGTTGTAGGAAAGCTGTTTGCCCGAGTTGTACTAAAGAGGCTCCAGGTACTTGCAGAGAGTGTCTATCCAGAATTGCAGTGTGGATTCCGAGCCAACAGGTCCACCACTGATATGGTATTCTCCCTTAGACAACTGCAGGAGAAATGCAGGGAACAACGACAGCCACTCTTTATAGCCTTCATAGATCTCACAAAGGCTTTCGACCTGGTCAGCAGAGACGGCCTCTTCAAGATTCTCCCCAAGATTGGATGTCCACCCAGGCTCCTCAGCATCATCAGATCTTTCCACAAGGACATGAAGGGCACTGTTGTCTTCGATGGCTCCACATCAGACCCTTTTGACATCCGAAGCGGAGTGAAGCAGGGCTGTGTTCTTGCACCAACCTTGTTTGGGATTTTCTTCGCTGTCCTGCTGAAGCAGGCCTTTGGAACTGCAACAGAAGGCATCTATCTCCGGACCAGATCAGACGGAAAGCTCTTCAACCTCTCCAGACTGAGAGCAAAATCCAAAGTCCAGCTGAAATGTCTGCGTGACTTCCTCTTTGCCGACGATGCAGCTGTCACTACCCACTCTGCCAAAGATCTCCAGCAGCTCATGGATCGTTTTAGCAAGGCCTGCCAAGATTTTGGACTGACAATCAGCCTGAAGAAAACACAGGTCATGGTTCAGGATGTGGACTCGCCTCCCTGCATTACAATCTCTGAGCATGAACTGGAGGTTGTCCATGACTTTGTGTACCTTGGCTCAACGATCTCCGACACTCTTTCTCTCGATACCGAGCTAAACAAGCGCATCGGTAAAGCAGCTACCACGTTTTCCAGACTCACAAAGAGAGCCTGGTCCAACAAGAAGCTGACGGAACATACCAAGATCCAGGTCTACAGAGCTTGCGTCCTGAGTACACTTCTGTACTGCAGCGAGTCATGGACTCTTCGCTCACAACAGGAGAGGAAACTGAGCGCTTTCCACATGTGCTGCCTCCGACGCATCCTCGGCATCACCTGGCAGGACAAAGTTCCAAACAACACAGTCCTGGAACGTGCTGGAATCCCTAGCATGTATTCACTGCTGAAACAGAGACGCCTGCGTTGGCTTGGTCATGTCGTGAGAATGGACGATGGCCGGATCCCAAAGGATCTCCTCTATGGAGAACTCGTGCAAGGAAAGCGCCCTACAGGTAGACCACAGCTGCGATACAAGGACATCTGCAAGAGGGATCTGAAGGCCTTAGGAGTGGACCTCAACAAGTGGGAAACCCTGGCCTCTGAGCGGCCCGCTTGGAGGCAGGCTGTGCAGCATGGCCTTTCCCAGTTTGAAGAGACACTTTGCCAACAGTCTGAGGCTAAGAGGCAAAGAAGGAAGGCCCATAGCCAGGGAGACAGACCAGGGACAGACTGCACTTGCTCCCGGTGTGGAAGGGATTGTCACTCCCGGATTGGCCTTTTCAGCCACACTAGACGCTGTGCCAGAACCACCTTTCAGAGCGCGATACCATAGTCTTTCAAGACTGAAGGTTGCCAATACAGATACCAATTATGCCATCTAAGGCCCCGCTATCTACACTGACTGACTGCAGCTTTCCAGGCTTTGGGAAGGGTCTTTGCCAGTCCTTCCTGGAGATGCTGTCAGGAACTGAACCCAGGGGCTTCTGTTGAGTGGTAGAAGAACAGTTAAGCAGGTAGTTACCTCTCTAAGCTAAATGCAATGGAACCTGAAAGGGCAGCCTTAGCTGGATCATGCCCTGCTGATTCGATGCAATTCACTATGGCTAAAAGAGCATGCTGAATTGTGGCCAACAAGCCCAACACCTGGGGCCAAGGCTCAGACTTGAAAGAAACAAACGTCAGGTCACCAGAGGTTCATGGAGGCTCAAGTGAAACTCAGTTGCTCTCCACCCACTCTCTCCCCATCCTTCCTTGGCCCATAAATGTTAACTCTCCCACGAAGGGTTAGTGGGGTCTGAAAAGTCCTTTACTTCTTCGGACAAAACCCTGAAGCTTACCAGGCTGCACAATCACTGTGACGTTAGCAGTGGACTGGTGGCCAACAGAATCAGTCACTGTCAGCTGATAGGTGTAGTCACCCTCGCGCATGGCAGAGAGTTGCAGCGTTGAAGTTCTCACTCCCTTTGAAACAAACAGATCCAGAGAATGTAAGTTTCTATTTTACACAGAGAAGGGATACTTTGAAGAGAAACCTGTTCGGCACAGTATTATCAAGACTGTACTTCCTGGACTGATATCCTGGTGTTAAGAAGGCTAACAAAAAATTCCAACAAGTTCCAGAACCAAAAGCTTTTATTCCACTTCCCATGCGGGAATTCAAGGTGGCATGCGCACAGTACCCCGTCTCCCACCCAGGTACTAACCAGGTTGGAACCTACTTAGCTTCAGGAAGGCAGCTGATCAGGTGCCTTCTGACAAGTCCTAGGACCATCCCCTCAGATGCAAGGATCTCAGCTGCTATTTTAAAATGGTTGTTAGCTGCCTTTGTTTCATTTAGAAAGGTGGATGTAAATTTTTAAGTAAAATAAACCTGAAATACCTTTATTTTGTCTATTCTAAAGCAACAGAATGCATTTAAACAAAGGCTAAGCCCTGTGACCAGAAATATTAGGAAATAATATATTTAAGAGAGTTTAAAGTTGCACAAGGGATGCTTTGTTAACTACTGTGCACAGACACACATCCCTCCATCTTTTGTCCCACTGTCACTTCTGGCTGAACCGATCTGGCCTACCAGTTGGAATGGACACATATTGCACAAAGTGCCATGTACTCTCTGAAGAAAAAAGTGGTTGACTCTCTTCAGCCTTTGAACTTTCGCACCCCTCTCTCTTTCTAGTGTATCTTCTTTCCAAAGAGAGAGACTCCCTGGGTGCCCTAGGACAGTGATGGTGAACCTTTTAGAGACCGAGTGCCCAAACTGCAACGCAAAACCCACTTACTTAACGCAAAGTGCCGACAGGCAATTTAACCTGAATACTGAGGTTTTCCTTTAGAAAAAATAACTCATACATTAACATCTTTGTGCTGCTTCCCTCAGCCTGTGCTGTGCAGTATAGAGTGCTGGCTGGGTGGCTGGTTGGCTGTATGAGCGGCTGGAACATAGGAACATAAGAAGAGCCCGCTGGATCAGGTCAATGGCCCATCTAGTCCAGCTCCTGTATCTCACAGTGGCCCACATCTATAATAAGGAGGTAGCACATACCCATCAGGGCTAGTAACCCATGATGGACTTTTCCTCCAGAAATTTGTCCAATCCCCTCTTAAAGGCATCTAGGCTAGATGTCACCACCACATCCTGTGGCAAGGAGTTCCACAGGTTAATTACATGCTGGGTAATTGTGCTCACTGTGTACACGCTGGGCAATTACATGCTGGGTAAGTGGGTGTTCCTCTTTTATTGAGCAGGGGGAGAGTAACTGGTCCTCCGCACCCCAGCAGTGTCTTTTCTGGTGGCTGTCTGCTGGTGTTCTTTTGTTTCTTTTTACATTGTGAGCCCCTTAGGGACAGGGAGCATATAAATGCTGTCAGTAATAGTAATACTGTGCAAGATTGCATTTATTTTTTAATTAAACCAGCAGTATCCTAGTTGGATGGCTGCATCATGCTGTATTTCATGAACACTCACACCTATGTGAAATTCTGCATGCACTTCTTTTCTAATAGGATTGGAGAAGCAATTCTGTGGTTTACCTTTAAGATCATATAAAAATTAGTTTTGTGTGAGGTTCTTATAGATAAGCCTCCAGCAGGCAACAAGGCAGGGCCAGCAGCATGTGCAAGGCTGTCGCCGCAAAGCCAGCTCTGCTCCCCTCCAGCTATGCCACGCTATGAGCTATGCTCCCCTCCAACCTAGCACCTCTCCAACCCTGCCATGCCCCTCCGGCTGCAATCCTACCCTCACTTTCCTGGGAGTAAGCTCCACTGACTACAATGGACTTACTTCTGAGTAAACATGCATAGGAGGGGCTCTCAGGCTGCAATCCTAGCCACGCTTTCCTGGGAGTAAGCCCCACTGACTACAATGGACTTAATTCTGAGTAAACATGCATAGGAGTGGACTCTCAGGCTGCAATCCTAGCCACACTTTCCTGGGAGCAAGCCCCATTGACTATAATGGAACTGACTCCTGAGTAAACATGCATAGGAATGGGCTCTCAAGCTGCAATCCTAGCTACGCTTTCCTGGGAGTAAGCCCCACTGACTACAATGGACTTAATTCTGAGTAAACATGCATAGGAGTGGACTCTCAGGCTGCAATCCTAGCCACACTTTCCTGGGAGCAAGCCCCATTGACTATAATGGAACTGACTCCTGAGTAAACATGCATAGGAATGGGCTCTCAGGCTGCAATCCTAGCCACGCTTTCCTGGGAGCAAGCCCCAATGACTTTACAACAACAACAACCGTATTTATATACCAATTTTCAACAAAAGTTCACGAAGCGGTTTACAGAGAAAATCAAATATCTCACAATCTAAAAAGATGCAACACCAGCAGACAGCCACTAGAAAAGACACTGCAGGGGTGAGGTGGGCCAGTTACTCTCCCCTTGCTAAATAAAAGGGGTGCACCCACTTGAAAAAGTGCCTCTTAACCAGTTAGGAGGGGTTCTTTAATGAGACTTACTTCAGGACCAGCACCATGTGCAGGGCTGGCGCCCCAAAGCCTGTAGCAGCAGCTTCCTGTGTGCTGCCTGCCTTACCCCATACAAGGAAGGGAGGAAGCGCTCCCATTGGGCTGCTGAGCAGAGGGGTGGGTGATGTGAGAAAGTCCCCTCACAGAGCCTTCCTCCTCCCTGGGTGGCCTGGGGCACCTTGGGAGCACGCCTGAGTCTTTGGCATCAGCCCCCCCCGCCTGATCTCCCTCTTCCCCCGCTGTCCATTCCTTTTCCCCCCTTGGCCTCGCTCCTCCCTCCTTTGCCCTGGCTGAAGCAGAAGGAGGCTGGCTTTGTGGCTGTGCGGGGGCTCCTCAGCCTTCCAGGGCAGCTGCTGGTGCCTCCCAGGGGCTGCGAGCCTAGAGGCTCGCACCTGGCAGCTGGGGTGATGGCGCGTGTGCCCACAGAAAGAGCTCGGCGTGCCCTGTCTGGCGCGCGTGCCATAGGTTAGCCACCACTGCCCTAGGAGGTTGCGATTTCCTGGCCTCAGCTCCAGAGCTGCTGATGGGAAGAAGGGCAATTCACTACACCAATCCCAGAGGAATAGTCATGTCAGTCTGATGCTGCAAAGGTGACAGAACATCCTCTGAAAGCTTCATGGCAAGCTAATTAAATTGCAGTGTGAACTTTTCTAAGAGCTCATCAGCACCTGATCCAGAAAAGCCCAACTGAAGAGAATGCAAATGGTGCTTGATCTCCAAGGACCCTTGGGGCAAAGTTCACATGACTTTTGATATAACTCTTGACCTTGCATGTCTAGCTTTGTTTTCTAAAAAGCAGCTATGCCTCACCCCCAATCTGAACCAGGTCCAGAGAGATGGGGGGAGGTTAAACCTTTGGCCCCATCACAGTTTTAATCCTACCCACACGCACCATGGCTCCTATTTAGAAGACAAAAATAAGATATGCAAGGCCACAGCACATGTTATAAGCAACATGGAGTTTGGCTAGGGCAGCGTCACAAAGTAGGGCGTTGCAGAGCATGTACCTACTACCCCACAAGGGCCCATAGGGGATGATCTGCACAACAGCTGTGCAACTTATAGCAGCCTAGAACTCTAGCTGAAAAATACAGTTGCAGTGAGACATTATATTTTTAAACCTCAACACTAGGTTGCCCTGATTTGCACAGCAACTCATGGCTTTGCTTTCATGACCCCTTGTAATGACTCAAGGGGTCACACTGGCCAGTGGGAAGAAGGGGTCCTGCAAAGGCACTTCCTCCTCTCCACTGGCCAATCAGGTAAACTTCTAAGGGATGGCCCTTGCCTTATCACAGGAATTGCTGCTTGAGAGGAAGTTAGGGTGGGCAGGGGTAGCTCATCTTCTTCCACACTCTTGGCATGGGAAGGGAAGAAACCGCCCTCACTCACCAGCACCAAGTAAGCCAAGGAGCTGGGCTGAAATCAGGGGCTCTGCACACCTGCCACCAGGTTCTGGCGCTGGCAATGAGCACTACTTTTGCTTCTTTTCTTTACTTCTCAGTACTGTTGCAAGAGCCAAAGGTGAAAGAGTGAAAAGCACTGAATGTGTGATAGGAACTTTTCAAACTACAGGAGAAAAAAGTCAAGGTTGAAAATCCTTGTTAGTAATACAGATGAATCAGTGGGTGGGCTGGAAGGGTAATGCAGTTAAGCAACTAGTGGGCGATGGAAACAAAGATAACAAGGCCACATGTATACACTACATGCTTAGCTTGCCTACCAAGTCAGCCATCAACCTTTCTAGAAGGAACGTGTCCTTAAGAAATTATTGGATGACATGACATTTAAGCATAGGCTTGTATTTTTAACATGTTAATTAGATAAGGATACAACGAATGCCACTAGGACACAGACGTTTACTGAGTTAAGAATAAATTTCTTTAACTGAACCTGATGGCTTTAAATGTCTAAACAAATGCTTAGAGAAATGGCTCCACTCAGACTGGGAGCAACTGGGATGACCAACTAAAGCTCTTACCTGCATCTCCACCACCTTCCCTTTGCTGTTGGGGCTGAGGGACCACTCGTAGCTGACGATGCCGTGGTCATCCGTGCTCTGGTTCCCGTAGAGGGTGATGGAGTTTTGGGGCAGAGTTATCACTTGGTTAGGACCTGCGATAGCCACAGGTGGGTAGTCCACGGCTTTGTTCACAGTCAGGCTAGCAGTGGTGGAACTGCTGGCACCATCAGAGTCCACCACAGTGAGGCTAAAGAAAGAGAGGAGGTGGGGATTTAAAAGGGAAGAGCTCAGAGTATGTGTTGACTGGGTCTCAACTGCGTGGGCAGAAAATGAACTGGAAGATGGATGCACTGAATTCTTTACTCCCCAAAGTTCTGTTGAAACCAGATTCCAGCTCCCATTTCAAAGTAACAGGAAACCGTGGGCTCCCATGACCTGGGTGATTCTTGGAAAGCCATAGGCTTTTCCCCCCTCTCTCCTTCACATGCCAACAGAGGAGATCAATGCCATGTTGTTTAAGGATAAGCCTCCTTGGACAGCAAGTGGAGATGAAGGATACAAATCTTTCAGTAAAATAAAAACCATCTAGTAAGCCAGAAGTATCGTCCCTAGACTATGCGTCTTACCTGAATGTGTAATTTCCAGGTACCAAGTTGGTCAGTTTCAGAATAGCAGTGTCTGCAGAAACCTTCTCCTCCCGGAGAGGCCCCTTCAGTTCTTCCCAGTGGTAACTGACAATTTTGTCATCATCAGTACTTTCTGATTGAATGAAAACAGCCAATTAGGATTTCTAAAAGAACAGAACAAAACAAGGCCACATTCCCAGCAACTGCAGGTGTGGAAGTCGGGGAGGAGTTAAAAAACTACAGTGGGCCCTTAGTATCCATGGGGAATTGGTTCTAGTCCCCTCCACAGATACCAAAATCTGTAGGTGTTGGAACCAAAGGTGAGCACAGGGTCATAGTGCCACCCCCTTGAGGTCACCATCTGGATTCTGGGAGTTGTTCTGAGGGGCGGGGAGGCATTTGTGGCTGTTGGAATTCGCAGATTCCAAGACCGCGTGTGTCAAAGGCCCTCTGTTTTTTAAAACTGCTTCAAATCTGTATTGCAAGCACAAACACTCTCATAAGCAACAAATGCTAATTTTATTTTTAAACTCTAAAGTTGTATTGAATGCAGCACACAATATAAGAAAGTGCCAGAAGTGAGACTGTGGAAATAAAATTAGAATGGGCTACAGCAGGGGTGCTCACACTTTTTTGGTTCGAGAGCTACTGTGAAGCCCAGCAAGGCCCGGAGATCTACCAGGGGGGAAGGAAGCGTCTGACAGACACCCCCTTTAATGTATGGAGCCCCTGCTGGAGTCTAGTCAGTTTCGTCAGTTTTGTTGCTGCATGCCTGAAGAGCAGCTAAAGTGTCAGTTTCAGTGTCAGTTTAGTGTCAGCTAAATATGTCAGTTTCGTCTAGTCACTAGACAAAACTGACATATTAACAGTTTGGAGAGACAGGGCTCCGTGATATACTCATTTTGCCTCATTGCGATCCACCTATTGAGCACCCCTGGGCTACAGCAACTGGGCATAATTCACAATGAGCCTGGACAAAGCACCAGAATTCAGTTCTAGGCATCTCTATGTAAAAGGACCTAACGCATAGCAGGACTGGGAAAGATCATTCTCTTCCCAACACCCGATAGAGCCCTGCCAGTTAAAGCACGCAATACAGGGCTCCACAGACCATTGGCCAGGCTCCATCTAAGGCAGTTTCACAGGTTCAAAAAGATCCAGTGGTTGCTTGCTTTCCTTTTATGCTGAAAAGACACAATCCTAGCAATTCATTTATAACCCACTCCCTGCCATCTTTACTAAAAAGAACGGAGTGCCTAGGCCCTCTCCCTGAGGCTACGGTCATTCTAGCACTTGACAAACAAAAAGCACAGGATGTAGGATAGAATCTCTCACAGACAAGCCGGACCTGCCTGAGGCAGTTGCCTCGGGCGGCAGAATGGGAAAGGGCACCTGCCTCCATTCTTCCACTCACCTCCACTGTTCCTTCTTCTCTTCCTCCCATTTGCTGGACTAGAAAAGGAAGAGGGGGCTAGAGTGAAAGAAGGAAATGTGGACAGGAGAGTGGGGGGCTGGAGCATCCTCTATGCTGTTGCCTGCACCTTTTGTCTCCTTCACACTTCCTCCTTGTCCACGCCTTTTCCCAGTTCAGGGAGTGGGAAGAAACAGAGGCTGGCACATCATCACAGGGTAAGGGGGAAGCAATTGGCAGGCTGCCTCAGGTACTAGGAGGTCTTGAACTGGTCCTGAAGATGGGTTTTGCATTTGAACATGCATAAGATGATGCTATAAAGAGCATGCCAGTGTGACAGCAGGGTGTAGTTCAGGGAAATTCAAAACCACCGTTTATGCTTCTCTTGTGAAAGCAGCATATTGCCTCTTAACATATGGTCTTAATTAACCCATTTCTGTCCAGCCCATAGGTGTACACATTTCATCTCTGTTGCATATATGCAACGTTGGCCAGAAATGGCTTAATGCGTTTGGTGTGAAGATGAGTGGATGAACAGCAGGTCCGAGAAAGCCCAAGGACTGATCAACAGCACAATGTCTAATTTAAACTAACGTAATGGTACACCAGTCAAGTTCCTCTACAACCTTTTGCTTAACAGTTTGTACATGCAGAATATACTGGCTGCAATAGGTACTTACGGCTGCCATCAATGACTGTAGAGGTGGTTGGCAGGGAAATCTCCAAGAACTGGGGTGAGACAATGGCCACGGGGGGCCGATTCACTCGAGGTTCTGCAATGACAACAGGCCATAGCAGGCTTTAGGTTTGCTGGATTTATTTTAAGAAGAAGAAGCAAAAACCACATCAATAGTGTCCAGCTGTTAGTCCCCTTCCCCTCAGGCTGAAAGGCAGGGAGATGTACATTTTGCATGTAAGGTTTCCAAAACTCTTTAAAGGGAAATATCAATCCCCGCCCCCAGATCCTCCCAAGGAGACTTATATCCAGTCTCTGTCTCACGCTGAGGAAAGCTACTCCTGAAATGTAATGTAACACAATTAATCTGACAGATGCTGGCAAACAGCAGAGACAAGCTGAAAGCAAAGAACTGCAAGAGATGGTTAAATTGGGATGCATTTATCAACTGCAAGCACAATGATTCCGGTTCCCACAGCTTTCCACCCAGACAAACTCTATTTTAACCAACAGTCTATTAGCCACCTAGATTTGCCTGAGAATTCTAAAAAAAAATTCAAGAACCTGATGAACAGAAAAGCTTCTGAGAGGTCTGCACCCTGAAAGCCATGTACTCCTTCACTCACCATGTGCTACCATCTGTTCTCTTGCATCAGGCAGTGCCATCTTTCCTCTGACAAGGCAGCTGCAACCCTCCCTTGCAACCCTTCATTTGTCTCCTCTCAAAGAGACAAGCCACTGGGCAAAGCACACAGTGGAACACAGGCTCTAATTTTTTTCAGTGGTGGAAGGGGGTTCAAAACTGGCACTGTTGCTCATAGAATGAACACTCACCCTGCTATGGGGTCTGTTTGCCAGCCCATTTCACAAGGCTGTCCAGAAGGGCACCAACCTCCATCCACCCCACTTGCCTTCACGACTCTTCCCACTCTCTGGATTCAAAATGGAGGCAGGTAAGAGAGTAGAAGAGGAAGGAAGCGTGGAGGAGGGCTAGCCTGCTTCTAGATCCATAAAGGAAGAAGGGGAGTGAGAGTTCAGCAGAATAAGAGGAGGGTGCAACACATGGCCTGGTAAATCAGACACTGGGAGATCTGGGGTCAGCCCTGAGCACCTGCATTTTGAAATGCTTCGAATCTCAAAAAAAAGCTGTGTACTGAGACATGACAACAGAGGGACAAAAAAAAATGAGTGGGCACCCCAGAGAAAATGATGCTTCTATCACACGGCCTTCAACTTGCACTTCAAAATACTGACTGCCTCCAGCTTTCGCAGAAGCCGCCCACTCTTCCACTCAGGCAAAATGAGGCAATGCTTAGAGCGTGCCACTTTAGAGTGTTCACAAAGCAGCTGGCTTGCCTCCCAGGCATTCACCGAGAGAGTTTGCTTTTTAAGATGAAGCAGCCCAGGAAAGGCATCGTCCACAAACCAAAGGGATACAGTCATGTCACTATGCATACCTGGCTTGACTGTCACGTTTACCATTCCTTCTCCATGAGCATTATCACCTTCAACTATCACTTTGAATTCATACAGACCAACGGTCAGCTGGGGGGAAAAAACAGCAAAGATAAGACACAAACAAGATTGTGACTGTCTTATTGAAAAATCAGATTTGTCACAATGGTGTTGGCAACTCGATGAGGCAACTTAGGGAGCACACAAGGCAACAAGACCCTTGCATCCAGTTGCCAATCTCTTACAGTCAGCACAGCCCTTACTAGGCGAGATGAATCAACAGCCTGACAGTTAAGGCAGCTTCATCTTATTTATGCAATTATTCTTTGCTACATTTACCTCCTCTAGACATGATCTTGCACAACAAGACTACCAGCCTATCGCTCTTCTGGACTTGTTTCAGAGAAAAGTCGCTTGACAGCAAAAGATTCACCTTGGATAACTTGAGAATCCGAGAGTGTTTGCCTTCCATCTCTCCGCTATAGTCAGTGGGATGCGTGATCAGCCTCCAGTCATAGGAGTAGCTGGTTTCTAAATTGGAGATCAACATCAGAGGTTGGGAGGGGGCCACCATCAGAAGAAAAAGAAGGGAAGGGATCAAAGCAGCTCAAGGAGGTTAAGTCTTGTCTAAAAGATTTTATTGTCTCTGCCCAGGAGTCTGTGCATGATGATTTCTAGGTGCTTGCACTGACTTGGCACACCAAAATGACTCAGGGCTGAATTCAGCAAATGGTGACAGTGTACACATGACCAACTCAGGCTGGTGAAGCTGGCTGATGCAGCCTGCCACGATCATGTGAAAGACTGCCAAAGCAAGACTGATGGAGAGTGTCCAGGCTCAACACTTTCCTTGAACAGACACTAACACTGGCATGCCTCTCTCTTGCCATTAAAGTGGCATTTGCAAGGTTTGCTGTCTCGTACAGGCATAGCCTCAAGTCCTACCTGCAGGTGGTAGAGGCAAAGCATATGCATTCAGTTCCACTTCATTCTTGGGCAGAGTCACCTCAACACTGTCTCCAGCAGACACTGTCAGTTTCTTAATAACTGTGAAGAAACATCAAATTTAAAAGACAGAATAAACTTGGGGATAATTCACACTACATTAACAATTGCTACAGCAAAATACAAAGGATATCATGTGAATGGGTAATATGTTTCTCAATTAACCCTCAAGATTTTAGCATTCTGAAGCTTGGAATCTTGAACTACATGCCCTTGTTGAGAACTACCAGCAGAAACCATCCTATGTCTCAAAACTGAAGTGCAGACCTCTAGATATAGAGGTCTGGAAGGAAACTTATTTTTCACATTTCTATACCACTTTTCCTCCAAGGAGCTCAAGGCAATGTACATGGTTCCTCCCCTCCTTTTGTCCTCACAACAACCCTGTGAGGTAAGTGAGGATGAGAGATTGCGGCTGGGCCAAGGTCACCCAGGAAGCTTCGTGGCTGGGGAGGAATTTGAGCCTGGGTCTTTAAGGTCTAAGTCAAACTCCTGAACCACTACACCATCCTGGTTCTCAGACTATTATGGGAAAGCTACACCCTTCAGCTATTTGTTTTTAACTTACAGGCGAATACAAAAGAACATAGAATCACGTAGAGATTAGAAGCTTTGTTGCTGTCCTAGGAGATGAAACACGCTCCTTGTGCCTTGTACTGAGTGGCCTATTCAAACAGGTACAGGAAGGATGAGCCGAGTTCAACCAGATACATTTCAGGAGACAATCTAGCTTCTTTATCACAAACAGCCAGAGACAAAGAGCCTCTGTTGATCCAACTGTAAAGCTTAGCCCTTTGCAAATATACCAGAAATTCACAGTATTCCAAGCTGGAAACCAAGACCCATTTTGAGACCAAAAAAGGTATGTAAGCCCCATATAACTCCCCTCACTCCTTGTACCTTTGTGTGCAGGACAGACTGCAGAATTTGATCGTCATGTTTTGTTAAAATTTAACACACACTGTAGCTGCTCTGAGATAAGCCAGTCTTTCCTCAACCTCTCCCAGCAGCCACACAATAAACATGGGACAATAGAGTGCAACGTTCTCAAAAAGGATGCATCCACCATGCACAAAGAGGAGGAAAATGCACTCTGGGAGCAGGTGTATCATAATGGCTAAGAGTGAGAATTGCAAGCTGGGAAGCCTCCACTTCTCACTCAACCACAAGCTTGCAAGGTTGCTTCGGGCAAGTCGCTATTCTATCAGCCGGAACCCTACCCATGCCAACACTCTGCAATAGGAAGATGATATTCTGGCTTATCTTGCAGGGATGCTATAAGGAATTACCAGTGTGAGTCACTCAGTGATGGGAATGCGTTCTCCGAACCCCATCATTAAGCAATTCCATCATTATTCGACCATAATGCCTCACCAGAAGGCCCTGGGGGCCTCTTCTGGGTTGTGTCAGGTGAGTGGCCCACTCTATTTGCCTCCTCAGGCCTGAGGATGACCTGCAGAAGCACCTAGAAGTCACTTTCAGTTTTCGGAAGCAAACAGGAAGTGGCTTCTAGATGCTTCTGCAGGCCATTCTGAGGCCCATGGAGGCCAACAGACTGAGTTGCAGGCCTGGCATGACTCAGAAGAGGCCTCTGAGACCTCCCAATGAGGCATCCTGGCCCCAGCTAACTTCCTTAAAACACAATGATCAGGAATTTTCCAGTTTATGGGACCACTGCTATATATCCCCTTGGTCGTTAGTTGGAACGTCGCTAAGCAACAACTGCACTTAATGAATGTGAAAACCTCTGGACACCTGAAAGATGCTATATAAATGCTATAATTGATAATTATGACTGCCTGAGGGAAGTTGCACCAGAAGTGCTGTCACCATTTCATTTAGCTATTTTAGGTTCTCCATTGCTAATTGTCAGGGCAGACAAAGGAGCACATAACACAGAGAAAGAATTAGAGTGAGAATAAGCATCAAGCACAGCACAGGCATAAGTGAAAGAGAAACATAAAATGGTTGCTTCAGGGCACTGCAGCATCAGCAGTTGGTAAAAGCCTCAGCTAGGCTGTCTGAGGAAGAAAGCAGCATGGGAAACTCAGAAAACCAAGGAAGCAGAAGGTTATAAACTGAAAAGTAGGTCTCATGCTAAATGAAGACAGGAGTTAAAGGTGGATCCGAGGCTTGGGGAACGACGAAACAACAGCTGAACACTGTCCAGCAGCAGAATCCAGATACCTTTGCTCAGCTTGACACATAGCATGAAAGAGCAGCTAAGTCAAAGTACAACAGAACAATCTGCCTCCAGATCTGGTACGACAGTGCCAAGAGGCCAGCCTCAGCTTCCAAGCTGAGATTACAAGATTTGCTATTTTAAATAAGCACTGGATAAAAAAAAAAATCTTTCCTCTGCTGAGCCCTGCTGGCAAGAGAAGATTAAGAGCAGAGATGGTGGAACCCTGCCAGGAGCATTCCAAAGAGGGAGCTTCCCCGCCAACAATCACACTCTTACCTGGTGTTGGGACAGCAGTGCTGGGCAGCATAGCAGGATTTTTGGGGGTTGTAGTAATGCTGTTGTTAGTAGGGATGCCTGTTGGCATGAAGGTCACTGACTGCACTTTTCCTGCATCCTTCCCCTGAAGGCTGCTAGAAGTCGGAATGGCCTCCTCCCCGGAGAAGGGCTGGACGGAAGAGTCATTGGATGATTCGGCCTTCTCGGATTTCCCGGTGGCTGCCAATCCCAGCACGACAGGACTAGAGAACGTAGGTGCAAGGAAGGGGCCTGGCCTGGAGGCCTAGGAAGAATGAGTGGATTCAATGACCACATCTGAACAGGCCCTTGAAAGCTTCACTGGACCGTATAAAGGCTCCCCGACAAGCTCCAAAAGCTTCAGTCCAAAAACCAACAGGAATTTCACACCACTCACAGCACAAGAAACATCTCCATGATGTGGAAAAAGAATTAATGGGCTGCTTCAGTTCATGAGGCAGGGGGCACTATAGGAGAGCTTAGTATATTGGAGCTTAGTATATTTGGGAGGAAAAAAAATCTAGCATTCTACTAGTAATCTCTGAGTGGGAAGGTGGGAACATACATACATACCCTCCAATAAATAAATATTGGATTATATTGGCATATATTTTTATTTATTTCACACATTTTTATTCCGCCCTTCCTCCAAGGAGCTCAGGGTGATGTACATGGTTCCTTCCCAACTTTTCTCCTCCCAGCAACCCTGTGAGATAGGTGAGGCTGACAGATTATGGCTAGCCTGAGGTAACCAAGGAAGCTTCATGGCTGAGAGGGGAGATTAACTCCAGGTCTAACTCCCAAAACACCGTCCTGGCTCTCCAGGATTTACTAACGAGCTCTACAGCATAAATGGTACAGCTTCCATGATGTTTTATATTTGATTGTTTTTATATATCATAAAGGTGCCCAGTCTCTACAGGGAGAAAGGTGGACAAATGTTTCATAAATAAATAGCAGTTCAAGAGGAAGGAGTGCATCCTGCAAAGAAAGACGACTTTTGGCCTCATGGTTGAGAAGTGGTTTTAAGCTTTTTTTAAAAAAAACTGTTTCTCTAATCTGTTCTAATGTTTATGTTAACGGTCTGCATTGTTTCAACGTCCTGAACTTGTTATAAGCTAGAATAGCTGCCCCAAGAAATTTTTAACCTGAAGGCTAAGGTTCATATCAATCCATTAATTAATTATATAATCAAGTGGTGGGTGTGCATGTCATTTTACTTGCTTTCTGTGTGCTGTGAGACTTATCAGATCACTGTAAAATACCAGCAGAGCAGACAAAAGCAATTTCCTTTCTTTCATCAGAAAATTCCTTCACCGTGGCTTTCACTGGGGCTTACGTATGTAATAACAACAACTTTATTTTTACCCCGCCTTTCTCCCCGAAGGGACTCAAGTATGTATGCTGCATACTTTCTTGAGCTGATCTCCTTTGTATTGGTTGATCATTTTAAAGTGCAGCACAGGAATATTAACAATCTCAGGACTTGATTTTTATATCAAAAGCTGTAGGACTATGAGTCAGTGAAAACACTTTGAAAGGTCAAGCCGAGGACAAGGAGCTTCTGATTTTGTTAGCATATTATGCAACTTAGGAAGGGGGAGTTGTTCAGCACATCAAGTTCTGAAGACCAAGTCTGGGCTCAGTTTCCAGTGAAGGCAGCGGTTCGCAAAATGTGTGCCACAACAGCAGCAGAAAGCTCAGCATGGTGGGCAGAGAGTTACAGCACGCAAAAACCGCACACTGGAAAAGGCCTTCTTGCCCGCCTTGACACTCTTACTGCCATTTTGAGGGTCACGCTTGGTCTCTGAACTTGGAAGTGAGTGGCGGTGACATGTCACCACATCACACATTTCAGGTCATTGTTACTTCTGGATTCTGAAGGCGTTGCAGTAGCAATAAGTTTGGGAACTCCTGAGTTATAGGATCTCCGCACAAGAAAAAATGCACTCAAGACTTGCTGCTGTTCACTGGACGGAAGGGTGCTTATGCGCCTTCCATTTTCGTTGGGGGTGGAGGCCACCTCTACTTGCAATCCTCTGCCAGTCAGGGCTGAAAGCACTGAGTTTTATGGACCACTGGAATTATTCAGTCTAGATTAGCGAAGCTGCTGAAATTCACAATTAACTGGTTCAGTATACAAAGTTTGTTCAGCTCATATTATGAATTGAGCACCACTAAGCAGAAAAGTTCTTCTCCAGTTCAAAATATTAGGCAATTCTCAACATGTGTTGTCCACTCCAAAAACTAGGTGCCTACAGCCAGTTGCTTTCTGGGCCTAGGTGTTCTTCAAAGTTTCCTTCTTACTCTCAATAAAACTGACATTGATTGCTGCGCCTTATGCGACCAGATCATTCATGCATCCAGCCTTTTATTTAACAGGCATTAGGTCAATAAGTTATCTTGCAGGTTTCCTGCAAACATTTGAGGTAGTGGTTGTCTCCCTAGAAGATCTAAAACCATCTATTGCTTCCAGGTGCACTAGCAGGGGTGGGGATTGAATTTCCAAGGAATCAACCATGGCCCGGTGCTACACAGTGGGCAAGTGAAACCAAGCAACAATTTCTGAGGGACATTCAAGTGCACTGATGCTGCTGCACACTTACATGCTCTTGTGCCAACATTATTAGCGGGAAAAGAAACCTTGGGGGGAAAAAATACACACACACCTTATTCTAAGTGCTTATCAAGAAAGCTCAGAAATGCCCAGTCAACTCTGAATTGAGCCAAGGGGAGCTTGTCCAACTAGATACATGCATAGATACACAACACAGAGGATAAATGCAAGGACATCTTCCCATTAGTGTTTCTGTTATGGGGAAATTATATTTTCCCAACTTTCAATATGCAATATTTGTTATTGGGAAAACCTGATTTTGTTTCAGATTTCTCATCCAATGCAGTATCTGAATGCACCTAGATCTCATGCCTTCCACTCTGCCTGGACCTACCATTTTAATCACAAACATTGTCCAACAGCCTTTAGTGTCAATTGGAATACCATTAGGGCCTGGAGGTGGGTTATATCCAGGTTCCTAACACTCAGAAACAATCCTGATTTCTGGTCACTGTTCTGACCTTAGAGGGCTATAAAAGCCACATCGGATGAACAATAAACTAAGGCAGGCAAGCATTGGGTCAAGGACAAAAGCACTTCAATATGGATGCAGGAAAAGCAAACTTTGCTGCACGTCACAAAGACAAGCAATGAATGCTGAATTTCATTCCCCTGGAACGGTTGCATTTTAGCAACCACAGAACCTCTGGGGGTTGCACCTGCAACTATACTGCAGTGATGCAGCAGCAACCTTAATCAGCAATGCTGCACTTTAAAACTGCTGTCGACTGGTCAATCACCGCAGAGTGGCTCCAACTCACAGAGTCGTGTTTAAAGAACAAGCAAATGTTTCAGCAACAGAGGTTGGAAAATTGGCACGTAGAGAATGTCACTCATTTGCAATGCGCCTGTAAAAACTGTCTTTGCCAGACAATCTTTTCAGGTACAATAAGCACAAAGATACCGTTCCACAAGAAAATATCTCTCTTGCAGCAAACAGGCATTTCCCAAGCTCACAAAGTACATTGTTATTGGCAGAACACAACTCCCCCTCCTGCAGAAACACACAAATGGTGCGCCTATTGCAACCGTTCAGATGTGATTATATGAACACCTCTGGTAAATACAGGTTAAGACCAGAGACATTCATGGCAATGAATGACAACTCCCGCCCTCCCAGGCTTTCACCATCCCTACACAGCAAGGCTCTCTTCAAACCACCCACTCTCTTCAACCCACCCTATCACATGGGGAAGTGAACACCCTGGCGCTGGTACAGATTTTAGCACTAATTTTTTTAAAAAGTGTTTTTCACTCCCACTTACTCAGTGGGTCATAAGATCCTAATTAACATTTCCCCCCTCGTTCCTCCTTCACAAACATTATTTGATTCTATAGCATATGAGGTTCTTGTCTGAATACTTAGCTGAGAACTGAGAGAGCAAACTGGCTGTTCAGAAGCAGCCCTGTTTTGCTTAAATTTAGGGAACTTACATGCTGCCTTTGCAATGCAAAGAAAGCTCACGGCAGCTGTCCCAAGAATAAAATCACAAACACAATTAGAACCGATAATGTAAAGACAAAACAAAACTACAAGGGCAGAAGAAAAACCAAACTCACAAACTGGAGGCCAGCAAAACACATTCTTATTTGCAGTATGAGTTGATATGGAGAGTAGGTATAGTCACAGTTTATCACCCAAGGAATGGCTGGTATTGGAGACCCTGTAGTCCAGCCTCTGCCTGAATGCAACCACTTCTTGAGGAGAGGCTGCTGCAGGAGGTCAGAGGATTAAAATTCTGGGAAGCACTATTTTTGCTGGGTTGCAGAGACAGAGAACCCAAACAGCAGTTCTTCAGTAACTGTTAAGAATTCAAGGGCTGAGGGCAGTCAAGTCAGCAACAACAATATTAAGCCACATGCTTCACTACACACACAAACTAGGCCAGCCCTAAGTTTCCGAACAGTGTCCTTTGGCTCTGGGCCACATCCTGTTCCACAGGTTGGTAGTTCTCATACTGAAGCCATAGTGCAACCTGGAACTGCAAAATTTGCACAGGTACACAGGAATGTCAGCTTTCAAGGACTACAACCAAACACAGCAAGGTATTTCTGAACTCTGGGACTTCCTGGTGAAAGGGGTCTATCACTGAGTCACCTGAAATGCTTAAGATGACCACACTTATTCACTTGTGCTTATTCATGCTTGCTTACCTGCTGAAGAATGGTAAAGTCTGATGACAAATAAATAATGTCATCTGAATCTGAAAGTCAAAGTCTCCAAACACAAGGACACTTGTGCTGGGTCATATATAGCCTACTTTTCAGAGGCAGAAATCTGTCCCAGGCTTGTGGACCTGGTAAAAATGTGAATGCAGTTATGTGAGTGGCTTGCCAGAAGAGAAGGTCTTCGAAGTGGACTCTAAATTAGGGTTTTGAGCGCTCCCTACATACCAGTTCCCATATCTACAAGCACCAAAATGACTCCTGAACTGAAACACAGTACCTGGAAGTCTCTTTCCCTGACAACTAAGAGCCAGAGTGTTTCCAATTTGGAGAGAGCAGAGAAGTGGGTTCAGTTCACTGCAAGGGCTTTGGATGTGTTGCTCAATTATCAGTTTTATTATCTGATCAAGCATCAAGAATGACCTGTTGTGACAGCAATAAGGTCTACAAAGCATTTTATACAATTTAATTTGCACGGCCACTATCTGCCATGCCATCATTTCAGAAAGGCACTTACCCCCAAGGAGCCACTTCCAGCAAGGTCACTTGGTCTGTTCACATTATTGCTCATGGGAAAAGCTGGGTTCTTGGGCTCAGGACCCCTCAAGTTGTTGCTGCTGGGCTGTAGGACCTTTTCTGGACTGACATGGTCTCTGAGAAGGTTTGCTTCTTGTCCTGAAGGCTGAGGGTCTGCCAGATCCTTACGGGCAGATTTACTATCCAAGGGCTGAGCAGTGGCTGTGTAGCTTACAGGACTGCCACTGCTGGAGGCTGCGTCCCTCTTCGCTCTCCAGCTCAGAGACCGTCGCATCCTGGCTTTGCTTTGATGCCCCTTCCGCCAGTCCAACCACTTTGGAAGCAGAGTGTCTCTCTCTGCCATGGGCCGGGAATCCAGTACATGCTTCGACTTTACAAACATCAAGATGGAGTCTGCAGCATCACTTTGGAATGTCCAACACCGGCGAGGTTTGGTGCAGCTCACTTGGATGCACATCTTGCCCATCAGCCAAAAGGCATCACAGGTGGGGCTCTGGCAGCAAGTGGTTTGACAAGACTGGACTGAGTGAAATCCTCTCAGCAGCTGGAGATGTACATCCTCTAGTGATCTCAAGTGACCCCGCCACAAAGGTCTTCGTGGCTGGCATTCACTTCTGCTCCAACTTGCATCTAGGCAAAGAGAAGTAAAATCAAAACCTTTTTAAAAAAAGCATCATTTTGCGATTCCAACAGAACAGAGACAGCCCAGGAAATTACAGTGTTTGAGATGGAAAAACAAATTGGTCCTCCTCTCCCCCAGTGACAGACATAGGATGACAAACTAAATCACTGACTATTTGCTTCCTTTTCATGGCATCCCAACACTGGCCATCTGAAGTGGGCCAGCCCTCCCTGCCTAATGATAGGGCCAGTTCTGCAACAAAATCAGCTGGATTCCACCAAAAAGAAAAGCCAAAGCAAGAAACTAAAAGGGGATTCCATCTCCTTCACTGACCCTGCCACACCTCTAAATGCACACACGAAGTCCCTTAAACACTGTGTCATGCTCAAAATTAGGGTAGTTGGGGAGTGACATGGAAATGCTCTCTCATATGCCACAGTTGTGAAAATTAGAAGTCTGCTGCAGATTTAATTCTAGACTGGTATCCACAACATTGGTGGTATATCACCATTGTTATATCTACTGCCAAATGACAGCCTAGTATACGAGACTTACAGAATAATATACAGCAATAGTATCTTATCAAACAGCAGCTTTTTGAGAAATTCAGTCCCTACTTCTACTCATGACAATGCCATTTGTGAGAGTTGTGGTAGGTTGTGCCTATTAAAATTGCACTTCAAAAGAACCCCCAATTAATGATAACTTTTCAACTGACAGGTTGTCAAGCCAACACATCTCAAGACTGTTAAAGAACTGTTCACATTTGGTTGTAAACATTTCAGGAGATGACAATAATGGTGACTTAGGATCCTGCAATTTCAGAGAGACTCTTCTTTCCTGACCAAGACATGGGTTCACATCTGGGTGCGCATCAATCGCTGCTTCACAGCAAGTACAGTATTCTTCTTTGTTCCCTCCACCACCAGGTGTTAGATGACAAGGACCTAAAGACAAGCACTGGGCTGGAGCTAAAGCTGCTGCACGGCATTCAGGGGGTCTCTTCTGCTCATGGGCAGCTATACCGCTTGTGTGAGAACGTTGCATGAGAAAAGCTAAACTAAATTCAATGTGTGGGTCTGTGGCAAGGCCTGATCCCATTCAGGTCAAGCCTGCTTTCTGTTCTGGGCAACAAGAACTATCTTTGCTATTCCCTGCTCTAGGCCTGCCAAACTGCTTCCTCATTGGACGTAGCCTTCTTTTGGCCCCTAAGGCCTTAGGATCCTTGCTCCTTTAGCTTGGCAGGGGTTGGGTCTGACAAATACCCTTCAAAATGCCTATGGCAGCAAACAATTTTGTTGTATGGGGGCCAACATCTTTAACAGCCAACAAAGATCTCCCATGAAAAAAATGCGGCAGAAAAACGACAATTTCTAACCACTTGCCCATTCAAAGTGCTGCATGTTCTCAACATTTTTCAGTCCTAACCTTTTGGTTTGTTGGCCAGGTGGAAAAAGTGGCTCATGGACCAAGCACCTGCTTGGCACAAGCCTGCCTATCAAGTTTCAGCCTGAAGCATTTTTTTAATGACTAACTTTTAAAGGGGAGGTTTGGAATGGAAACACCACAAAGCCAACACCCAGCTCCACAAAGTAATGACATGGTTGTAACACGGCCATCTGTTGGGACCCAAAAAGCTCAAACTGCACCACAGCACCCAATGGCAGTTATGGAATGATATAACGTGCACTTTTCTCCACTGACGAAAGAGCAGGTTATTAGCAGAGATCCATTCCTAATGTTTAGCAGCCCCCACACACACAAGCAATACGTTCCAATCAGTTATTTTTAAAGGAAGATTTTCCCCCTCAAAATTATCTTGAAGAATCTGAACTACAAGCAATTTAAACATTCAGGTTAATCCCCAAAGGAGTCTGCACAAAAGCAAAATGGCGTTTCCAGAAGTGTCTGTGTATGTACATAACCAATTTCTCCTTTTGGTGCAGCCCCATGGTTTAAATATTTATCACTTCAGGGGGTCAATCAACGTGGGGCAGTTTTCGTGGGAAGTATGTGAGGCTGCCAATGAAACAAGTAGGCTGAAAAGCTCTCATATACTCAGCACAAAGCCTTTTGATGACAGAAATTCAAAGTATACCATGTAATACATCATTTGCCATTTTTAAAGCTACCATTTGTAAATTCATGGAAGAACAAGGCTTCCTGAACACAATTAGCACTGCTTCCAGAAAGAGATACTACAGAATTGGTTCTTTAAATTAGGAAAAGGAGAATTCAAATTGCAATGGAGAAAACACACCCCAAAGAATCCTAGTGCCAAGGTTTGCTTGATCTTATCTGCTCTACTTCTGGCACACAAGTGTTGGTTCTGAACAGTGTAAACAGACTCTCTGAAGCTTGCAGGAACTTTTTTAAGGAATGCCACTTTCGCAAGTCCCTTCGCCATTATCATCACCCATCTCTGTTCCAGGAAATACGACCATTATTTTCAGTGCTCTAAAGATTAAGTGCATTCTAAAAATAGATTCTGATAAATAGATAAATGGCTTCTACAGGACTATTGGGCTGAATAAGCAGGCCTTTAGAAGATTACAGTACTTGATAAACTGAGACATTTTACCCTGTGTTAGGGTCAGAACACCCTTAGAATAGCCTCCCTGGTTCACTCAAGAGTATTCTCAGCTGCTACTGAACCTCTTAATAAAAAAGGTTATTGGTTTGTTTACAAGTGGCATAATTTAGTTTTGCTTTATTTTTTTAAAAACAAGAACAGGAAGGACCTTCATTATTGCATGCAGAAGGTCCTGAGTTCAATCCCCGGCATGCCCAGGTAGGGCTGGGAAGGACCGTTTGTCTGAAATCCTGGAAACTGTCCAGTAGCCATTATAGACAATACTGAGCTAGATGGAGGCAGGAGCCCACTCACTGTGAGACAGTTCCCTATGCGTGTTGATGTGGAATAAGGGCATAATAAAGCTATCACAGCCAGTGAGTTAATTAAATGCCACTGCACTTTTAAAAGACTGCTTTCCTCCCCGCAACATGTTCACTGAGGGCTTTCTTTCCTCTGAATCTGCAATCCCTTCTGTGCTTTCAGACTCGTGACTGTGTCCTTCGTGACTGCGGAGTTGGCCTTTACGCATCCTTTGTCTTGTCGTTTTCAAGTTTTATCTACCCTTCCTCTCATTCCCTTTCTTTCATGTTCGTGCTACGCACTACCCTGTCCCATCAATTTTCATTAGGCAGCATACAATGCAAGAGAGATAAAATGCAAGTTATTTTGTAGTTTCAGTTTCAGAACCTTTATTGGCATATTACTCATATACATAGACAAACAATTCATAGACTTAAAAAGGTGATACTAATTCCTAGAATGTTAAGAGGTGCACCCCATTTCTCTAATACTATTGATTGGACTGCAATGAAGTTATTTTGTATATTGGTTCTGAAATTTCTCGAGACTATACTGTCTGTAACTATGCCCAAAACGAAAAAGAGGGAAAACCCCGCCAAGCCAACAAGGACACACAAATCAACCTGCTGGATCTACTTTTTGTTCTTCTATCTTGGAAACTGTAAATTTCATGTTATCCCTATGTGGGGCCTGGCCCATTCTTACTGCGATCAATTCCCCTTTTCCTTATACAATAATGGCCTCAGCAGTCTGACTGTCATCCTCTGTTTTGAGCTGAGCAAGCCTACCCAGTGAATGAGGGAAGCAGTTATGCCCTATCACTGGGGTCTGAAAACTACAGCCCACATTATTATTATTAATTATTAACAGTATTTATATACCGCTTTTCAACTAAAAGTTCACAAAGCGGTTTACAGAGAAAAATCAAATAACTAAATGGCTTTAGTTATTTAACATCCAGCCGATGCAATACATTTGGCCAACCTGCTGAGCCCAGTCACAAAATGATGAGCAGCTGACCTCCCCCCCCCCACTTCTTCCCCCTTCCTCCCTGCCACCACAGACGTTCCTCCTTCTACCAGCTGAAGCAACTGCTGGGCCGAGTCACTCTTGCTATGAGCCCGGCCAAGAGAGAAAGACCCAGCAAGCAGCCCCAAGGCAGCAAATGCTTTGCAAATATTGAGAAAATTCTTAGTGCTGTGTAAAAAAACATGCATATTTTATATGCTGCCTGGCTCTGGTCTTGCCATAAGAGGAAGACAAACTGATGAGGCTCTGGCAGATCCCCCCTTGGGGAGAGGGGTTTGCTGCACAGCCTCTTGGCCGAGAGCATCTTCTTGCTCCTTTTCCTTACTTCAAATAACATTTACTTATTTTACTCACAGCTGCACTGGCTCCATTTGTGCCAGAATAAACTCTTATGTCAAAGCCAGTGTTTAGTCCTGGAACACGTGCAAAAGGTAAGATAAGTAACGTTGAGTATTTGCTAGATGCCTCTCCCATTACAGGGACTAACTACAACCAGAGCCCACACATCTGGAGCTAGGAGAAAAGGACTGGCAGGCCAGAGAAGGTGGGCAGAATTTCTAGGCAGGCGCCAGCCCCAGCATTTCACATCTTAGGAAAAAAGAGGGAGGTGAAGCCTTTCCAGGAAGGTTTAGCCAGCTGCAACATTCCTTCTATCAGCGTAAAGTCCTTGCTCTATGACCCAGCAAGTAGGTGGCATTAATTGCTGGGGCAGAGAGTGAGAGAGAGAGAATGCGTCTGTTGCAAGTTTGATTTCATTACTGTTCTCCGCATTCAGATTGTGAGCAGATGGCAGAGAAAGTGACTTGGTGGATTTCTGAGGACACGAGATGTCCTAGAAATTTCAAAAAGCAGCACAGATGAGGAGAAGCAGATGCTAAACTGAGAGGTATGTTTTCTATCAATAGCAATACCTTGTTTTTTGTCAGGGACCAGAGCATGGATGAAAGTCAAAAATGGATGAATATCAAAAGCATAGCCTTGTAAAATTATTTTGGCCTGCAAAAAATGTAAATAACTATAATACGCATGTGAATGCATGCAAAACCTAAATAAACAAAGAAAATAAACAAAAATAATGCTGATGAACGCCGTGGAAAGTTAGATGAAAGAGGGAAGCACGTGGATGAAATCTGAAATGTGATCGTAACTAAAACAGCTGAAACTGCAAAACGATGAGAGGCATTGATGTACATTACATATTGTATATGTTTGGGTGTATTATCAAAATAAAAATTAAAAGGCATTGCTGTATGTTGTAAATGACAACATCCTTTCAGTCTTTTTGCACTCAGCAGCTCTTGAGCTGGGAAGCCAACTGACTCAAGTCTCACATCAGCCAATTCACTAGGTGGCCTTAGACAAGGCATCATCTCTACATATTAGCGTAAGAAGAGCCGCCTGTCCAGTCCAGCTTCCTGTCTCTCATAGTGGCCCACCGGATGCCTTGGGGAGCACTCAAGACAACCTGATACCAGTATCCTGTTGCTACTACCTTGCATCTGGCACTCAGAAGCTACCTGGAAGTTGCATAAAGACTCTGAACCTTCATCTTCAATAATACTGACATCTTATACAATTGAGGTAATGAACATAGCATTCTGAACACTCAATTGTGAGATACAAATATTGATTAGTACTACTACTACTGTGTCTAGCCAAAGGCATTTTGGTGGTGGGTTCTGTGTAATGCAAAAGCTTGTGCTACAACGCAGCTAGTCCACTGATGCCCTGGAATATACACAAATTTCATCCAGTCATTAGGGCTTGGGCAATGGACATGAACAATTAAAAAAAGGTTACATTCCTTGCTAGATCCTGCAATCTCACATCCCATAATCCATTTTTGGGAGACAGCTGCACCTCATTTTGGATCACAAGGGCTGAGAGGTACACTGCATAGGCTAAGGAAGGACAGGTGTCATAATAATGAACACATAATGTCTGTAAAACCAAAGTTTCCGTGATACTTTCAATGTGCTTTGGAAAATGTACTGGCAGCTTTAAATAAAAAATTAAAATTGTGAATATTGGCTCTTACAAAGTGTGGGTTTAACAGTTTAGCTTTTCTCCAAAGTTCACCTAAAAGGCGACAATAATAAACAGGTTCTCAAATGAAAGGGGCTGTCAGCCAACTTTCAGGGGTTTATTTCAACATATCCCAGGAGAGCTCTCAGACAGTGTCCGCTAGCACACGTATTTAAAAATAAATTGACAAATTTAATTTGAAGCAAGCACAGAATATTACGAAGCTTGGTTTGGTCTACTATGCTGATTAGTTTGCCGGGTTCCATAAAAATTTATTACAGTATAATTAAAGCAGGTGACTCTGTATTCTTGCCAGCTTTCAGAAGGAGTAATGGGGGTTGGGAATGGAAAGTAGTATCCTTGATTCCTGAAAACAGCTCAGAAAAGCAGGATTCCTGTTTTCTTGCCAGTTGCCTTCTTTTACACATTTAAGACAGCACATTTTATTTATCTGCAATTTTATCCTTCCACATCAGACACAGTAAATTAAAATAGCCCAAACAGAAACCTGATGCTGCTTCTTAAAGTTTTTGCGGGAACCTCAAATACAAAAATATGGAGCAGAAGTGAAACCTGTTTTCATCGCCTCATTCATGCTTACTGCACAATGACATTATAAAGTTCTGTGCAGACCTTCAGAATTTAAGGGATATTGGCAAGGACGTTATCGCAAAGTTCTCTCAGATGTGCCAGGTATAAACACTGAAGTTTGAGCTGGGAAGTTCACCTGAAGCCATAACTGTCAAAGGTAGTTTTCCTTGCTCCTCCTACCACCTCATAAGCAAAATTAACTGCTAAGAGAAATATGAGGGGGACAAAAGCTAGAGAAAGGTAGCCAGAGGCTCCTCCTGAGAGATTTCTGTCCTTCCAAGATCACTCTGTCTGCTGATGGGGAGCCTCCAGAATTCTCAACAAGCATAGGTCTTAGGTGGTCAGGAAACTCTCCTTAGTGAGTATCATGGACCCTAGTTTACCCTACAGTTGTGAGGCTAAACTAATGAACCGAGATCCATACAAGAAAGGCATGATGCAAACAAACGACATAAAGAAAGCACCAGCTGGGCCCAGAAGCCAGCCCAGCCTCAAAGGTCTGCAGGGTGCATCCTTTCTGGGCTCCCTGAACAATCTGAGATCCAGGGTTAAACAGAGCAAAGAGTTCACCAGTCAAGTCAAACCACTTAGCCACTTTTCCATCTTTGTGCTGAAGAGCTGTGAAGTGTTTGGATAAAAAAATCAAACACATGTGAACAGACTGATAGAAGGCTTCCAAATCTAAGTGGGTCAGGCAGATTTCACAAGCAGTGTGAAATTCACAGTCCGTGCACAGAATCTCTGCCACCCACAGAATAAATTCAAGCTTGCCCGGATGCCTCAGATAAAACAGCTCTAACACAAGCGCTTAAAAAGCCATAACTGAAAGGGTAGGCACCTTTTGGCACAGAGTGCTGATTTGACAGAAGACGTCTAGCCACATGAGGTTCAAGATTCTTTAGCAGGGGCAGAAGAAAAGTGAAAGTCAGTCACAGTGGAGGAACAATGGCAAGAGAGAGGCCTTCCTCTTCATCGCTGAGGCTTCCTAGAGGCTACTGGGAATCACTTTGGGAAACGAGGCTGGCCGAGATGGCCCTCTTTTGCTTGATCCATCAGGACTCTTCCTATATTATCCTCACAGTAGTGCTGAGAGATAGATTAGGCTGAGAAATGTGCCCAAGAGACCATCCAGGGATGCCAATGCCTGACCAGGAATGGGAGCTGATGTTTTCCCACAGTTCAAATCCAAAGCTCACCACACAGGTTTTTTGAGAAAGGTTTCTGAACCTTTAACAAAACCTGTTCCGAAAATTACCATGGTTGTTGCTGTTTTCTCTCTGCAACCATGATATGCTTGCATATCATGAAGAATTCACTCTTTATATACTGGGATTTCAGTTTGCAAGATTTCTAAATCACTTTTCAGTAACTGCCTCCAGTGCAACACACAAAACAATGAAAAAGTAAAAATCACAGACCAACTATCCGTGCCCAAACTGAAAAGAAACACACATGGTCAGGCTAGTTTTCAAACTAAGTCAAGTATTGTTTGGAATGCCAAGAGTGAGAGCGTACCAAACATACAGCTCATGAACGAAGATTCCAAGGCTATGGGGTGGGAACTGAGAAATTTCATCCAGTTTGGCCTTTGCAGGAGCTGGAATCTGAAGCTGGGCTTCATCAGTGGATCTTGAACTGTGGGGAGATACACAGAGATGGAGGTACTGCCTGAGATATCCTGATCTCAGAGAACTCAGGTGCATTATATGCATTAAAGCTGCTGGCACTTGGACTCAAACTGGTCTTGGAAAAACACCAATATAGTCATTTCAATATAGGTGTCATGCAACTCAGCTGACTTGCACCTGTTAAAAAGCAGGCAAGAGCACCCTTCACCAGCTTAGGGCGCAATCCTGACTTTCGTCCCCAGGAGGGTTGCAGACATGTCGTAAAGTATGTTTGTGCTTCCTCGGAAGTCAGCAGCGACATGCCCAGCCCATGGAAGTTGTATCTAGCCTCTGCGCCAACTTGGGGACAGAGGGTTCTGTCAGCCAAACTCGGTCAACGCAGAGGTCTGGGGAGGGCGGGAAGGAGGCGTTCCTGGGCAGGGGAAGGGCAGGTGGAGGGTGGTCCCGGGGTGGGCAGCTGGAGAGCGGGAGGAGGGGCTGGGGCTGGCTGTTATGCTGGATCCCAACCCCATTTCCTGAGCACCACAGAGTTGCTCTGCTCCATTCTCCTCTGACTTATGCCACCTCTTGAGGTGGCACAAGTCTGAGGAGACCCATTGGGGCCGTGGTGGCTTACCCGGGGGTAGGGGGAAGAGATTCCCCTTCCCTCCGGCTGAGACACTTCTGGCTCAAATTTTGCACTGGATACAGGCGCATGCCTCCTGGCCTGCCTTTTCCAGCACAAGATAGGATTGCGCTGCACTTCTCTGAACCAGATGGACAACAACGTGAACTTTAAACCCTTTTGTGCTGTGCATGACAGCTAAAATAACATACAAAAACTTATTTAAAAATAGCTCTCAACAGGAGACAGACAGATTAGGGTCCCCCCTAAAAATTGGCGCCACTATGCAGAACCCTTCCATGGCTGCTCAGTGGCACTATTGCACTGTCCCAACACTCAGCCTTGGTATCATTATGTCATCACCGACTTCTGGTGTGTGGAGCTCAGTTGAGAGTTGGACAGCTTAGAAGGAACACTGGTTATGATGAGAAAAGAAAAAAATAGTATAGGTGGAACCTTTTTATGTGCGGGGGTTTAGTTCCCTGAACCTCCGCGATTGGGAAAATCTGCATATTGCCAAATCAGAATTAGAAATGACGTGATTTTTCACAAATTGCATAGAGTTATGCAAACTGCGTACAGTTAAGCAAATAGTGCTACAACCTGACACTTGGGGATGGAAGAAAGCTAAGGCAGTGGTTCTCAATCGCCTCTCCCCTCACCACGTCCCCGCTCCCGTACTCAGCCCTCCCCTGTTGCTCTGTCCCTGCTTGTTTCATACCTGGGATGCTTTTAAGAGCCCAGTCTTATGCATGTCTATTTAGAACTAAGTCCCATTGTAGTCAATAGGGCTTACTCCCAGGAAAGTGAAGATAGGACTGTAGCCTAAATCTAATGCTTCAGATTGCTTGGAAGACTTGCTTGTGTAGGCTGTTTTGCTTGTGTAGGCTGGAGCACAGAGAGCCTGCACCATCTCAGTCTGAAGGAGGGGGGAATTCTGTAGAGAGGGTGCCTGGTTTTCCTTCTCATTTTCAGCTCTGAGAAAGGCAAACAAAACAAGCTGGAGAAAAACACTCTGTGGGTTTTTTAAAGCAATCCCCCTCTGTTACTACCGTTCCTTCTCAAGGTGCCCAAACTTATGGAGCATTTTCCATGGCTTCAGGGGCTGTTTCAATGCCTGTGTGAGGTGCAGCCCTTTTCAGTGTTTTGGGCTGCCTTGAAACAGAGTGAGACACCAGCATGGGGCAAAGGAGCGAAAGCTGTGTGCAACTCTGAATCCCCCCCCCCATTTGCATTGAGATAAATCCACAAATAAAAAATCCATGTATAAAAAGATTGCACCTGTACTGGAAGGAGCTAGATAAAACAAACCCATAGTCAATGTACTACTCATACCTTATTATTTCCAAGTTTAGGTTACAACATCTTCCCAGTACCTTACTCACATCTGGAGATAGCAACTGTCAGAGGAAAACATCATTGTAAAGTAAAAGATCTGTCTGCAGTGATGCAGGAAATCAGGATCTTGGTGCAAGGCAGAGCACTCAGATAACTGCTGCATCACATAGGCCATGAAACAAACTGGCCACAGACTGAAGAAAATGAGCTGCAGTATATAGCTGGGGTGTCCCTGTTCAAATCTCTCTACCTCAATTGCTAAGAGTTGCACCCAGTAGAAAGGAAATAACAGGAAATACCTTATAGCATTAAAAATGACTGATATTATAATAATACTGATATGACTGATATACTATTAGTACTAAGGAAATGGCTACACGCATTTTTATCAGAAACTTATGCCGCTGCCACAGATTGTAGCTCACTCAGTTCCTAACTGAGTTGCGTGCATGTTATACTCATTACAGAAAATTAAAACATGGACATATGGGTCTCTGGCTAATGTTTGTATTCCCAACGTAAGTGTCAGTAATGAAACAGCTGCCCATAAAAGCAGTTATGGACACAGAAGCCCAGACCAGCTACCAAGGGGGTACTGCAAGAAGAGAGGCAACACTAATTAGGCTGGCTCAGAACTAGGTATTTGCTGCTGAACAGCAAAACTGTGACAAGCAAAAATCCAATATAACCGAGAAATTCCATTTAAACCAGTAGTTCTCAACTCATGGTCTATGGACCACCGGTGGCCCACAGAACCATGAGAAGTGTTCCATGAAACCTTGGGAGGAAAACAGCTTTTGATCACTTCCAGTGCCCACTGAGCAAGCACTCCCCTCTTTCTCCCCCAGAGAGGCTGGGGAATGGACTGCTGCAGTGGGGAATGGACACTGAAGTGTCGGCTGCAGCTATGGGCAGTCTGTTCTCCATCCTCTCCGGTAGTCCGTGGGGGAGCACTCACTCAGGAGATGCTCCCCCATGGACCACCAGAGAGGGAAGAGAATGGACCACCTGTAGCCGATACTTCCACCGTCTCACCAAGCGCTACCCCATGGATTACCAAATTTAACTGCGTTTTTTGTGTGCAGGGAGGTGGGGGTAGTGGGTTGCATGTGGTCCGTGACAACTCCAGTTTTGGTTTCAGTAGTTCACAGGCTCCTAAAGGTTGGGAACTCCTGCTTTAAACTGAATGTTCATCATGTCTGAATGGATTACATACTGTCAGAGAGGAAGCAGCTGTGCAAGAAGAGAGTTCGATATCTCTTAACCCTGTCCCATTTTACCACCTATTGGATTTCCTTAGCAGGCAGAACACAAAGCTGAAGTGATGAGCAGTTTATCTCTTGCAGCTTTTTTGAAAAATGATGTTTTGCCGCTATAAGAATCGAATGTTTCATTTTTCAGGATGAGTTAAAAGATCATGATGGTCATTATAAAATTTTGGTGACGGAAACTGATCCAGTTATTGTGGCTGTGGATTCAGAAAAATGTGGCAAGAAACTTGACCTCTGTAACTCTTAAAGAAAGTTTTACAGTATTTAGATTCAGTATTTGTGGTGTTCAATTACTTCCTGTGTAACTGCCCCGAGAACTACTGTTGGAAATGCTGCTTGCGAATAGCAGATCTTTTGCCTATTTTCTGGAAATGCCAAAGCATAAATCATTTGAGAGCAGACAGGCATCTTGAAAACAGTCAAGGACACTGATGATTTGGACAGTCCAAATAACTTGGGAGTTTAAAGTGGCTTCCTTGGGATATTTGATTTTAAGTGAGGATCTGGAACTAGTTATGTGTTTGCTAACAGTGGTGATACTTACATAGCAGCTCACTTAATCTTCAAGAGCTCCTACCACACTGACTGGTATAAAAAGATGTTTCAATAGCTTTGATATTCACAGTTACTTTTGCAGTTTTAGAAAAGTTTTAGAAAAGAGCTGAAACAGTCAATTCACCAGTTTCTTTAAAAATGGATTTTCTTTGTTAACCTATTGGAATTAGAAATCAGAATTTCATGGGCATGCTTATGCTCACATGTTTTCTGCAAGATCTGAGTATCTTTCACACTTCTATAATGAGAATAATTAACCTGTGAAGTTACACTCATGAATTCTTCTCCACAAAATGCCACTGCACAATTGTAACTTTGACAAGGTAGCAAAACGAAATAAGATGACTAATGAAAGCAATTTCAAATACATTATTGTTGAGAAACAATGAGGGCCTTCAAAACTGTGGGAATGAGAGATCTGAACAATACCCACTTGTCTCTGTAGCAGGAGTGAGTACGAAGCTGTCACCAGGGAGTAAGAATTCTGTTTCTTTAGAATGTGAATATTTATTTGGGCGGGGGGGGGGGGGAGCATTAAGGAGAATCAAACGGTGTCAATCCAGAGTGCCTCACCATTTAGGGTGGGGGTAGAGCAAAATACATTTGCAGAGCAAGTACATAAACTTTAAGTACAGCTGTTAGATTTCTGAAGCAAAACTACTGTATATGGCATGTACTCCCAGTGTCGCAGCTAGAGGGGGTGCAGGGGTAGCAAATGCACTGGGCTGTAGGGTGCCTGAGGGGTAACGGTCTGGCTGCACGCCAGCAAAACTGCGCTCCTCCAAGATCTTGCAAAAAGTGCCAGAAAAAACTGCACTCTTTGCAAGAGGGGCAGCACAGCAGGGATTATAGTCTTTAGCTGCTTGCCCCCCTTGCTCCAGGGGTTTGGGGAGCAAGTGGGGGGGGGGACAGGATGGGAGGAGGTGGCAGAGCAAGAGGAGTGAGCAACCAGAGACTCCAATCACCACTCGTGCCTGTTGGAGGGCAAACAGGAGGGAGGTTGGGGGTGGGGGGTGGCAGATTTTTAAGTTTTCAATTAGAAAAGTTTTCAATTAGAAAAATCATGGATGTGACATCACACCTGCAAGTGACATCATTTCCGGGTACGATATGGAGGGGGCATCATGTTTAACTTTGCCCTGGCCTTCAGCGTGACTAGCTGCAGCACTGTGCATTCCTTCATTGCAGCTCGTACTTGTGTTTGGAGATGCTCATACTTGTGTGTGCCTGGAAATGTTCTAACTATGGTTAAAGAGAACAAAAAAAAAAGCCAGCAATTTTTGAAACATCATTCTGGTAAGCCCAGGAAAGTAATTCCAGGGAAACAAACTAAGCCAGCAGAAAAATTCTGACAAATATATCATGACTGCTGCTCTATAACCCAGCCCCTCCCCCCACAAATCCAGGATTTTAAATCAACTGCCTGTGTTTGTGCCAAGCTGGAGATTAACGACTCACTTACTGCACATCAGTTTAATCAAATTTCTCACTCACCAAACTTTACAGATAGCACTGGGTAATTATGAAGACAATGGCAGCTGGGAGCTGGAGGGTGTGTGGAAATTTCACTACTAATGTACTGAATTCAAATGCAACAACCATGGTATAAATGATCCCACTGCTTAAAAAAAAAAATGACAACCACCACCGACAACCACCAACTTTGTTACAAGTTTGCCCACTAGAAAACCTTTCTAAAAAATGAAATTCATGAAGAGGGGGAGGGAATTACCATAACTGAGACAAGTCAAGTTTGTTATATGATTGTAATAGTTACATGACTTAAACCAGGGGTGTCAAAGATACGGCCCGTGGGCCGGATCCAGCCTCCAGAGCCATTTGGGGCAGTCCCCGTGATCTGGGGGAGCTCTGGGGCTGCCCCACTCCTGCTCACTCCAACCACGACCGGAGCTCTGCTCTGGTCACAGCCGGAGGAAAATTCTGAGGGCTGGGAACAATGCACACAGCACCCCCAACCCTCAGAATGACGTAGGCGCTGTGTGCAGCGTCCCTGGCCCTGCAACTCCCCCTAGCCGCGGCCAGAGCTCACCCCGTGTCTAGCCGTGGCCAGAGGGGGTCCGAGGGCAGGAGGCACCGTGTGCGGCGTCCCCGGCCCTGCAACTCCCCCTTAGGGTTAACATACAGGGTTAACCCACACATACAGCTATTGCTTTTAAAGAACAGCTTAGGAAAGAGACTTGTAAATGTTCACCTGTGTAGGAGCAGAAGGCATTGAGGCAGGCACACATATAGAGCAAGTGAAGATGACCCAGCCACTTGGCAGCTTTACCAAGGAGGTCTCCCAAGATGTTCAGAGAGCCGATGCTGAAAGGGTTTCCCAAGTTCTTCTCCATGGCCTTTGTGGGCAGGCAGATAACTCTGTAAACACACAGGAGAGACAGGAAACATGAAGGAAGGAGTGGCACTGCACAACTAAGAATACCTCCTGCAAAACACATACAAGCCTCAGTGTGGGAACATTAAATAAGACATAGAGATCAGAGAAATCAGCTGCTTAATATTAAGTCCCAAGATTTGCTTTCTACGTCACTCTTTGAGGTCACCTCATGGCTCCTCCAATAATATCTGGAGCTCCTGGCATATTGGTAGCTTCAGCGGTATACCCGGGGGGCCAATGGGGGCAAATACCCTTGATACCCTTGAATAGCTTGATTCAAAGAAGGACCTTCTATTTTGGAAGTTTTAATACTAGCCAATCTCAACCACGAGGCATTTGCTTGTGGAAGTGTACACTTCTCATTCCTCCACACAAACTTAACAGGGTGTGCGTCTGCTGGTGGCCAGAAGCTGTCACGCATCCGAACAGTATAAAACAAAGCCCACATGTGGCAATGGCAGCATCAGAAAATACTGACAGCACTGTCAGCTGCAGTTGGAGAAAACAGTGCTGATCCACTACAGTTTTAACACTTGCACGTTCTGGATGTTCTGTCTGAAAGCCTGTACAGCAGCCAGCCAGCAAGCCCAATTCCACTGGATAGGCCAGGTTCCAATAAGTCCAGCCCATCTGCTAAACAGGTGGAACTCAGCATCACTGCTTGCTTATTTGCACTGCTTGGCATCAGCCAGAAGGCAAAAGATAAACAGGAGCTGAACAGCCAAGATGAAACCCTATGAGAAGCTTCTTGGACTGCAAGATAATCAAACACACCCATTACGCCCATTATGGAAGATGCATATTGTGGCATTATTGGTCACACAAGCTGTGCGTTTTCCAGCTGTCCCAGGAGGGAACACAGATGTTCCAAGAGAGAGCATAACATCCAATGCTGCTGTTCTGTGCAAGCTCACTTGAAAAGAAATTCCGCTGAACATTATGAGGTACTTGCTTCCCAACATGCATAAATCTATGCGTGTTTACTCCCAAGTAAGTCCCACAAAGCTGCATTGGCTTTACTCCAAGCAAACATGGATATGACTGCAGTCTTGCATATTCTACTGACTTCAGTCAGACTTTCAGCATGTATTACTATGCAAGAGTAAGTCAATGGTTCAATGATGAATGGTGCTGGCATCCAAGAAAATGTGAACAGGACTGCAACTAAGGGCCCAATCCTATTCAATTTTCCAGCGCTGGTGCAGCAGCAATGCAGCTCCAAGGTAAGGGAACAAATGTGCCCATACCTTGAGGAGGCCTCTGTGACTGCCCCCCCAGTGCAGGATGTAGTGCACACCCCATTGGTACAGCAGCACTGGCCTTGAAAAACTGGATAGGATTGGGCTCTAAGTCACTGAATTTGAGTAGAACTAGGGGCCAAATGACATATTATGCTAAATCAGTTACTGCCCCCAACTTACTTAACCTTTCTTTACTAATTTGCAACCGCTGGAAGACCTGATCTGGACTGGGATCATGGCAGGGTAAAGGGTTAAAGCTCCTTCCTCCCTCTCTCAGCTGCTATTTAATAAACAAAAGTAAAATGCATGTCAAGGGCCAAAGATACATTTAACACAACATGTTGCTTAGTTCAGACTCTCTGCTAAGAGAGCTTTAGAATTACTCTCCTACTGTAACTATATTGCTTTGCTTTTTCTCAGAAGGGCCCCGAGAGGCCTAGCAAGAATAAAGGTCACACAAGCCTCAGATCATTAAGTTTCTATATGCCATGGATTTTAACCTACTCATTAGTCTTTAGAGCAGTGTTTCTCAAACTGCGGGTCAGGACCCACCAGGTGGGTTGCGAGCCAATTTCAGGTGGGTCCCCATCCATTTCAACATTTTATTTTTAATATATTAGACTTGATGCTGCCATGATGTGTGACTACATTTGGGGAAATGTTACAGAACTACACTTTTAACAAGCTACTATGTATATTCTTTTAACAATGATAGTAAATGGTACTGACTCCTGGGTAAGTGTGGGTAGGATTGCAGCCTAGGATTGCTAAAATTCTCCTGCTCAATGATGCCACTTCCGGTGGGTCCTGACAGATTCTCATTCTAAAAAAGTGGGTCCCAGTGCTAAATGTGAGAACCACTGCTCTGGAGGCTCTGTGCATCTTAGATTTCCTTTTACATTAATTGTGATGCACCAAGGAGCTCAGCCAAGGTATTTCCAAGAGCCACACATTATATAACAAAGAGGTGCATATGGCATTCAAGCCGTGGTTTGGCCACCCCTGCTATGGAGGGAAAAAAATAAAAAGAGATGTGAATGTCAGGAAACAAACAACGGTCCATTTGGGTGGCAGGAGAGGGCTGATCAATCATTCTCCCTTGTCCTCCTTCCTGGGCTGTTTATGGTGCAAATATTTTTCCAACACTGCCATTCACCCCAATGACGGGGTTCCGTTGACACCAGAAGTGCCAAGCAAACTTCAGTGGAACTGGCACCTCTTGACACAACTTGAATTTTTAGCCACTTCCCAAAGCAAGGTCTTGCTATCCATCATCTAAACACTGGACACTGCAGGCAGCATCTAGATGGCACCTTCCCACACTGCTGGTTAACAGAATTAGCACTAAACAGATATTACAGAATGCAACATGTAAGTGACAGAGACACAAAGAAGTCTGAAGAATCTGAGGGTGTCAGGCATATAGAATTTGCCACCAGTACTGACCTCACTAGTCCCAGGTGCTATTGGAACTAGTTCAGGTCAGCAAGAATCAATTTGCATAAGCTCCCTGTAGCTTTCAAGCCTTTGGTGTCTGGAATTAGCAGGCTTCTCCTGCTTCTTAGACAAATTCAGTGACTTGACTGGTGTCTGGAATTAGCAGGCTTCTCCTGCTTCTTGGACAAATTCAGTGACTTGACTATCAACTGGGGTTAACTCAAGGTTTATCACTGTCCTCGAGAAGGCAGAGTGAGGATGTCTCCATATGATTCAGGGTCCCCATACATCATCATACAAAACAAATTCTGGGCTGGTTCCCAGACTGCAGGAGAGACTGGCCATGCTGAAAATAGTGCAGTGCCCAGACTCTTGTCACTTTTCCAGTTATGGGGAAAAGGGGGCTCTTAACAGAATCTATAAACATGAACCTCCTCTAAATTTCCCCCCTCCCTCTGCATCCTTCCCAAAAACATTAGATAGGGGTACTGGTCTCACTTATGAAGAGTCCAGGGGTCACCACCAGGCCCCTTTAACTCAAGCATTGACTTTCACAATAGCCACATAGAAACAGAAGCTGTCCCTCAGAAACTCCTGCCTTACTGCAGAGGATGGGGAGAGGGCTTCTGCTGTGCACTGGGAGTTGGCTACCATGGCATGGCAGCCACCCAGTGGACTGTGTCTTATAGGGCCTTGTGATCATCCCAGGCACAGCCTCTTTCTGTATGTTTTGCTCTGAACATGCAAGTCTGTTCATAAACACCACATGATGTCTTCTGATGCACAAGACTTCCCTAGAACAGCTCGAGGCCACAGGAAGGGAACAAAGTTCAGTTCTGCCAGCTATGTATGTGGAAGCCTGTTTACCCAGAACTTTGAAAAGCTATTTGGTTTCAGTTGTGAAACAGCATATTCAAGTTACAATAAAAAGAGTACACGAACTCAGGCAACATACCCACTGTACCTGCCCTGTTTGCAAGCTTTTGTTACTGAAGTGCAAGAAACAGGCTTATTTGCATCACAGGGGTAAAAGTAGCCAGCCAAGGAAAACATTTGGTTCTCATGGCAGATAAGAAAAAGTAGAAATGTGATGTGCCAAGGACCCACAAACCCAGGAAGAAAGTTATAACCCCCCTTCCTCTTCTCCACACAAAGTTCTTTTTCCCTCTTGAATAGCTAAGGTTACACACTGCTCCTAGCACCTGTGGCCTGCCCTCCACTTGGCTGTGCACATATGTAGATCAGCTGCTCCCAAAACAAGCAAATTAAGCCTAAGCTTCCTACTCACAATGTGCTCCTTGGCACTGACCAAGTGCCTTCCTTCCATTTATCCTTGTACCTAGTTAGGGACATTTCAAACAATTTCACAAGGCTGTCTCAGAGGTTTACATCAGTCATTGGGAAATAATTACAGAAAAAAGGGGTTTGGGGATGGGCGGGAAGGGAAGCATTATTTGCTTATAGACTTTTTGATTTAAGGGTGGGGTGCAAATGCTTTAAATAAATAAGGATATGAACTGTGAGTTTGTATCCGGACGCCTTCAGAAACAAATGCTTTATTAAATATGTATGTGTGTGGCAAGGTGCCTTTTGAATCTAAACATTTTAAATTAAATCAGTTTGGGGGGGGAAGAGAAAGTACCTTCTTTGTGCTTTAATGTGTTTCATATCATATGGTCAAGGATAGAGTACTGTATATGCTCATGTATAAGCCAAAAATTAAAATTGGCCCTGAAACCATGGGTCGATTTATACACAAGTCAATATGGTGAATGAAGCTTCTAGGAGCAGCTGCTTGGTGAGGTGGGGTAGGACTGGTCTGAGACGCAGGGGCAAGGGTAAAAGAAGCAGTTTTACTTACCAGTAATTGTTCTGAGGCAGCAACAGAACGTAAGCAAAAGAAAGGTACCCATTTCAGCTTCTTTTCCAGACAGGAAGAGAAATGGGGGCGCTTATGGGAATTGTCGGCTTTGTGAGAAATAGTGCTGCACTTCCTTTTCCTGTTTTTAGCTTTTGTTCCTGCCTCATAACAATTTCTGGTAAGTCATTTTCAAAGAATTTTGCACACCCCTAAGTTTTACACTCGACTTATCCAAGGGTCATAGAAAAGTTCATGATTTTTGGTTCAAAACCTGCCCTTGACTTATCTGTGGGATTGACTTACGCTTGAGTATCTGTGGTGAGTTTAGGGTCTGCTGAAGTGTGGAGTATGGACATGCTGAACAGCAATTCTTAAGTGAGTCAAACATTACCCAATAAGCGATCTATAAAAGCCTAACCAAACAACATTTCATGCCTGAAAGAGAGACTTGTTGTCAACAAGTCCAGATACTAAAGACAGAAGCTTCTGACATACATGCATAAGGTCGAGCCTCAGTGTGAAACCATACATATGTAGTAAGCGCCATTTAACCCATTTTCTGCCCAGACCACAGGTGTACATATTTGATCCCTGATGCGTATATGCAACATTGGGCAGAAATGGCTTAATGCAGTAAGGCTTTACTTCAGAGTAAACATGCATAGCACAGTCAATCTCTTGTTTTCAGGAAGCTACCTTTCACAGAATCAGACCCGTGGCCCATACAACTCCACAGGCCTCCAGGGTTTGGGGCAAGAGCTACTCCTCTGCCCTCCCTGGGGACGCTGCCAGGAACTGAAGGTGGAACTTTCTACCTGCAAAGTAATTGCTATGTTGCTGAACCCCAATGCTCCCCTTGTTAAAGGGCTGGGTGTAAGAAAATGCACAGGCGCTGGGCTTAGCCTTGGTAACATGGCAACCGGTAGGTAGGCAGGCAAATCTGCTGCCCCCCCACTCAGGCACGCCAGAGTGGGCCAGTTGCTGAGTTTTCGCCCAGAGCCTGTAAACAGAGGATGTTATGAAAAAGTGCATATCTAGGAATGTGTATTGTGGTCAAGCCAGAGCAAGCAGGTTTCTTAGCAGTGCAGATTTCAGCAACCTTCAGTAATTTTCCTTAGTGTCATCATGTGTTTTGAGAAAAGTCTGAGGAAGCTAGCCAGGAGGGCGGACTTCTCTCACAATCTCATACCGTCCTACTTCCGGCTTAGCTCTCATTGCATCAACCCTCTGAATGCCTGTTGTCTCTCATTGCTTTTATTCCTTGCTGCTTGAGGTCTAACTTTCAAACCCTCAGAGTGCTTCTGCTTTTAGCACTCTTCCTCAGGCACCAAGGTTCTAAACCCTGGAACAGGGTTTAGAACCCTGTTTTTGCGCTGCAACAGCTGGGGAAAGATCCCCCCTGCCCCCTGGAGAGCAGCTACTGGTCAGATTCAAGCGGGCTGTGATAGGAACATAACATAAGATCAACCATGCTGGATCAGGTCAAAGGTCCACCTAGTCCAGCTTCCTGCATCTCATAGTGGCCCACCTGATGCCTCAGTGAGCACACACGACAACAAGAGACCTGCACCCTGGTGCCCTACTTTACACCTGGCATTCAGAAATGTATTGAGAGATACATGCTCTCTCTTGCATGTACCCATCATAGCTTGTAACCTGTGATGGACTTTTCCTCCATCAGTCTGCCCTGCCCCACCCCCTGAAAGGCATCCAGGCCAGATGCCGTCACTGCATCCAGTGGCAAGGGTATGTGTATGCACCCATCATGGCTTGTAACCTGTGACAGACTTTTGCTCCATGAGTCCGCCCAACCCCCTTGTGGGGGCATCCAGGCCAGGCGCCATTCCCACATCCTGTGGCAAGGGGTTCCACAGGTTAACCACAGAGATGTTTTCTTTTGTCTGCTCTGACTCTAAAGCAGTTCTGGTCAGTCAAGCAGCTTGTGTTGGAGCGGGGGGGGGGGGCCGCCCCAGGGGGCTTCCTGGGCGGTTGCTGCTGCTGCTCGCCCTGTGAGCGCCACTCCCCCACCTGCGCCCCCAGCCTGTCACTGCAAAGGCTGCCAGCCAGAGCCCCCCAAGCCAGGGATCATGGGCCCCGCCCCCGCCTTACCAGGGGCGCATGGCGGGCGAGGCACCGCCAGGGAGGGGGCGGCGAGCACGTCCTCTCGGCCGACAGCCGGGCAGGGGTCAGGTGCCACCCCACGGACGTGGGGCGGAGTCACGGCCAGGCGGAGGAGGCGTCACCTCGTCCTCGCTCCCCTCAGGACCGCGGCATGCTTCTCCGTCACCATGGCAACCAGGTAGGCCGCGAGCACTTCTCCCGCCGCCACGGCAGTGAGGCGAACTCAGCGCAAGGACGACGGACGGTCCGAGCTCCAGCAGCGCTCTGCCCGCTCTGCCTCGGACCCGCCCTCCCCCCGCCGGAACGGCGCCACGCCTCCTCCCTCCCGCCCAATCAGAGCCCGGGCCGCCGGAAGCGGGAAGCGCAGAGCCCGCTCACCGTTGCCACGGCAGCGCCGGGAAACGCCTCCCTCCCCACCCGCGGCGCCGCGGTGCCCTCACCCGGCATGGCGGCCGCGGCTTCGGGGACGCCTCAACAACTCGACGCGCCATTAGTGGGGCGGCGCAGCAAGCGGCGCGGCGATTGGCCGAGGGGTGGTGTGGGCGGGGAAGGGGGCGGGGCGAGGCGAGCAGAGAAGACGACGCGGTCTTTGCAGCGCTCCCTCAGACCGCGCCTGGCAGCACCGCCGCGGGCTCCTCGCAGGTAGAGCGGGCGGAGGCGCGCTGGGGGAGGGCTTGGGAGCCCTGCGGGGGGCGCGGCGCCCCCTCGGTTCCAGGGGGCCTCCCCGCTGCAGCGCTTCCCTCCAACTGCCACCCGGGGGCTTACTGCGCATGTGCAGCCCGCACTAGGCTGCCTGGTTTGGGGCTCCCCTTGGAGCCTGCAAATGTTTCTGCGCACCTGGGAGCCCCCGCCCCGCCCTTTCGGCCCCCCCCCCCCAGCTCGCGCCGGGCTCCCCCACCCCACACTGCAGGTCCTCGCCAGCCTGCGCAGCGCTCTGCGCCGAGGCGGAGCACTGCAGGGGGTGTCGGGGCACCAGCCTTCCCCGCTGCTCCTGGGGGGGGCTGGAGTGGGGGGAGGGGAAGAGGTGGGTCTGCATTGGGACAGGGGGGACGTGTGGAAGAGGGGAGGAGGTGGGGGGCTGCAGGGGAGGAGGTGGGGGGCTGCAGGGGAGGAGGGGGAAGGAGGTGGGGGGCTGCAGGGGAGGAGGAGAAGAGGTGGAGGCTGCAGTGGGGGGAGGTGACGTGTGGAAGAGAAGATGGAGGCTGCAGTGGGGGAGGGGCAGAGGAGGGTGACAGCTGAGGTGGGGGGCTGGAGCGTTGGGGAGGAGGGGGTTGCAGTGGTGGAAGTGCGGAGGAGGAGGGTGGGGGGCTGCAGTGCGGGGGAGGAGAGAGTGCTGGTGGGCTGGAGTGGGGGAGGGGGGAGACAAGTGACCCAGCGCAGGATGGGCTGGTTGCAGACTAGGGATGGATGGAAGGGGGGGCCGGTGGAGGCAGGGAGGAGCGTGTTGCTGCAGGGCACCCCGCTGGCCTTTGAAGCTGTCTTGGTTCCAGTGTGTTGCAGTAATAGGAAATGGGGGGATGCCAAGCTGGCCTTTTCTGTTAACAGGGCCGTGGTGGAGATGGTGACTAGTGGTGATCTACCTCCAGATTCAGGAGCAGCCTTGTTTTTGGGGTGTGTATGCAGGGACAGGCTGTGGGTGGGGAGGCAGGTGAGGCAAAGCCTCCCCACAGGAGTCCTTCAGAAAGAGCCACCGCCACCCAAGTACTCTCAACCTGCTCACCTACCTCCCCACCCACTACACGTCACTGCTGCTCTAGGACCTCATGGTGGTGGCGCTTTTCAAAGGAATTCTGTGTGGAGGCTCTACCTCCCCACCCACCACAAGTCCCTGCTCTGTGTGCATGTGTGTGTGCATCTGTGGGCATGTGTGTGTGCATCCACCCCTTAATTTATAATGTATTTACACTCCAGGGAGTCTTGTTATGCAGAAACCACCAACTTTGGGGACTGCGGGGCTTTAGGAAAGCACAGCCTCCTCTGTGTGTGTGTGTGTGTGTGTGTGTGTGTGTGTGTGTGAGAGAGAGAGAGAGAGAGAGAGACAGACAGACAGACAGACAGACAGACACCTGCAGGAACCAGGGTGGCCATGCTGCAAGGTGTTGGGCAACTCCTTTCATGGGGTGGCTTCTGCAATGGAGGGTGAATGGAGTGGCAGGGGGGCAACACAATCTGAAAATAGCTTCTGGCATGTCTGAAGACTGCTTGCCAGCTTGCTGCATGAGGTAAGGGAAGCTCCCCCCTCTGCACACACTTATTTCTTATCGAGAAACATTATAGGTATGTTTTTACAGGGGATTTCTGTCACTACCGGAGAAATGTCATTTCCAGTTAAGCTACATGTGAATATTTTTTATCAGCAGGGTTTTGGGGAATGAAACCCCCGCATGTAAATGAATGTACATTAGAGGCAGAACTTAGATGAATGAATGAATTTTACTGAGCTTATAGTACACAAGAGAACTATAATACAGGCATGTTGAACCACTTGAGAACTATGAACTGTTTGCCACATACCTCTTATACAGTGAAAACATACAGACTAAGGCAGACACACATGGAGACATATGTTGTTCAGAGGCAATGGGAGGGGGTTGAAAAGCAGAAAACACATGGAGACTATAAAAGGCCTTGTTCTAACTTGGCCCGCAGCTTGTGTTGGCAGTCGCAGGCCAGCTGGGGTTCCAACAGTCTCCAGTGGGCCAGAGGCACATTGGAGACTGGAGGCTCCCTGCAGGTCACATTGGGGGACCCCAAGAACTGCAAATGGTCCCCAGGCCGGAATTTGCCCACCTCTGGTGTATAGGTTAGTAATAATGCTGATGAGGAGCTGTGAGACTCTGTCTTGCCTAAGGACCATGTAAGAGATGAGATGTAAACTGAAGACATCCTGGTTCACAACTTGGACTCTTAACTGCTTACCTGCTAATTGGGTAAGAGGAACTTTTTCAAGTGGGTGCTCCTTTTTTTAGCAGGGGGAGAGTAACTGGCCCACCTCACCCCAGCACTGTCTGTTCTAGTGGCAGTCTGCTGGTATTCATTTGCATCTTTTTAGATTGTGAGCCCTTTTGGGACAGGGAGCCATTTAGTTATTTGATTTTTCTCTGTAAACCGCTTTGTGATCTTCTAGTTGAAAAGCGGTATATAAATACTGTTAATAATAATAAAATAATAATAACTGTATTGCTGTTGTCCAATGCCAGCACCAAGTTGCTGGGGGCCCCAGGCACTCCCTGATTGTACATTGAATGCTTCCACCTCAGGCAGGAAATAGATTTTCAGAGGTTGGCTTTTCCAAATGGATTCTAGTTTTCCATCCTTATTCATCTCATGGCACACTGAGAAGGAACTAAGATGATTAAGGCGCACCATCAGTTCTTTGACAAGGCACACTGCCCTGCTGGCCGGGGTGTCACATCCCCCAGTGCCTTACTAATAAAGCAGCTTTGTGCATTAGCTTTCCCATAGGATAGTTGGGATATAAATAAATAATGGCCCTCCCCCAAACTCTCACTGCACACTAATGTACCGCAACACTGTGGTTGAAAATCACTGTTCCAGACACTGCATAAGAATTCTAAATGCCAGTCTGGTACAAGGGTGAAAAATACTTGAAGTTATTGTGAGCCAATATCTTGTTTCCAGGCACCCGGAGAATAGCTCTGCCACTTCCAACATTGGTCTCCCTTAACTGCACATTACAACAGTGGCAAAAAGATAAGTGTGCGAGCTTGGTTTTTCCAGAGCCATTAGGACTGTTGGCCTTGCACCTGTCCCACTGTGCAATAATCACCGGGGTCTTTCCTTACAGACAGAATTAGCACCATGGCTGCAAGAGTTGCTTCTGATGATGGTGAGAGCAACAAGAATCCTGCACTGGAGAGGTGCCTGGGTGTGCTGAGAGATGCAGGCAGTGACAGTGAGCAGTTTGCCGCTCTGCTTCTGGTAAGAATTTGGCCTGGCGTTGCTGGGGGAGACATCCTGGAAGTCAATATGACAACAAAGGAAATGCTTTTGAATCCAGGCAGGTGGGACACTGGTTACCTCAGTTTTCCAGTAGTGAAATAGAAATAATTACTATGGCTACAAGCATTTTCTATTTATATGGCACTTGTTAAGCATTCAAAGTGCTCCAGATCAACAGTGCTTGAACATTGTCTGATGGAACTAAAGAAAGGTGGTTGATCAAGTCACCCAGCTATAGGCGTGCAGAGCAATGAAACAGGCAGAGAACAAAGCTTACTGGCCTGTGGCCTGCTTGAGGAATCCAAAGATTAAGGGGGAGGGGAGAATGCCCCTTTTGGTCCTGAGTTGCGTCAATGGGGAGGAGATGGCTTGCGTGGGCTAGCAAGCAGAGTAGCCATACAGGGAATTTGTATACTTCTGACTATTTTGCAGATCACCAAAGCAGCAAAGGCTGGAGAAATAGATGCCAACACCCGCCGGAGGATCTTTGATGCCGTTGGCTTCACATTCCCAAACCGGCTGCTGGCTTCCAAAGAGCCCCCTGAAGGTTGCCCACAGAATACATTCCAAGCACTTGGCCTCACCCTGCTGGCCTGTTTTTGCACCGACCCAGATCTAGCGAGACACTCCCAGGTCCTTAATAAAATCCCCATGTTGGGGGATGTGGTTTCCACTCCCACCCCAGAAGATTCTTCTTACAGTGCCATGATTGATGATGCTTACCAGTGCCTCGGTGCGATCTTGGCCACTCCCCAGGGCCCCAGGGAGTTGGTGAACAGGGGAGGTCTCTCTGCGCTGTGCCAGGCCTACGTGAACCAAAGCTACGGCAGCGATCAGGCCCTGCAGCTGCTTGTGGGTCTCTTGACAGTGGCAGAGACGAAGTGCTGGCAGAGAGCCACCTCTGACCTCGTGCGCGTCCTGAACATCCTCAGCGCCGAGTTCCAGAAGGCAGAAGATTTGACCAAGTTCCAGCTGTGTGAAGTCCTGCCACGCTTTGTGCCTCCCCGTCTCTCTGCGGGTGCCGAGTGCCTCCAACCCCTCTACCGAGGCCTTTCCAGCATCCTGACCAGCAAGCTGAGCGTGTCCCAGAGAGACCCGGCCTTGAAACTGGCCGCCTGCCTGTCGCAAGCTTGCGGATCCAAGTGGATCCCTGCAGGGAGTTCTGGCAGCAAGTTTTTTGCCCTGCTGGCCAACCTGGCCTGCGTGGAGGTCCGCCTCTCCCTGGAGGAGCTGGACCTGACAGAGGTGGACAAGAAGCAGGAGTTGGTGGCTGCCTGCTACGTCCTGATGGAGCTGGCCATCGTGGAGTGCACACGGGAAGAGAGCTCCCTGCTGCGGGAAGCGCAGAAAGTGCAGCTGGTGGGGATTCTGGAGGAGGCCTTTGGAGCTGTCATTCACTACCTGAGACAGGTAAAATGGGGCTTCCAGACTATGCCAGTCCAGCATGGCTACCTGAGTCTGAATCCGTGAGCCGCCTGCGTGCTGGCCCAAGGTTGTCAGCAGGATGAGGTTGGCAGACGTCATCTGCCATCAGTGTCTGAGGTGTTGAGGAGGGCATTACTTGGGGAAGCCAGCCAGGGTGCAGGGCAGGGGGGTAGCTACAAATGGCCTCACCCTTCTGGCCTGTTTTTACACCGACCCAGATTAGACACTCCCAGGTCCTTAATAAAATCCCCTTGTTGGGGGATGTGGTTTCCGTTTCCATCCCAGAGCCTTGGGGTCAGCCTGTCTGTGAGGCTGGCAGGAGGTGTTTGCTGTAGGGGCTGCTGACTGGCCACCTTGTTCTCGCCTTCCTAAGGAGTGGAATTGGAGGATGGTGGGTTGCAAGTTGGGGAGGAGCAGAGGGGGCCACAGCTGGTGCACCATCAGGCATTTGGGGTGGTGGGACTTGGCTGCTGCCTCAGACGCCAGAAGGTTTGGGCTGGTGCCGGAATGCCTGCGCTGAAAGGAACAGGGACATGCTGAATTTCTGACCGGGGCAAGGAGTAGCCTCTTCCACCCAGCCGCTGCTGCGACTGGGGTTTACTTAAGGTTTCTGACGGGAAGAGCTGAGCTGGGGGCTTGTCGAGGCCTGAGAAATCCTTCCAGGAAGCGGGGAAAGTGGAAAGTGTCTGCTGTTTTCCCGATTTCCTGTGTTGGCAGAGTTGTGGAAGCGTCTGCTTTTAAAGCCAAAGTGTCCTGCAGAGGCTGGTACGTGAACTCCTCCCTGTTTTTAACACTCCAGGGATTTTAGGGCAGGGTACAACATTCTCCCTGCTTGTTGAATAGTGAGGTTTCTTTCCCTTTCTCTGGTTCAATGTGCCTCTTACAATGATTGCTTTGCAGGTGGGGCGGGAGAAGATGGAGGACCCATTCATCTTTGCTTCCATCAGAGTCCTTGGGTCTTGGCTGGCCGAAGAGACGTCTTCCCTCAAGCAGGAAATCTGTGACCTCCTCCCCTTCCTTGTCCATTATGCCAAGGTGCTGTTTGAGAAGGAGCGGAAAGGCAAGAGCGGTTTGCAGCACGAGGTGGAGCAGGCTGGGCAGAAGCCTCTTTGGCGTGGCGATGCACTCAGGTATGTTGCATTGTGGGTGGATTGCAGGCATTCTGGGATTTTGCTACCTGCTATCTGGTTTCCAGTGTTTGGATTGGGATGGTCTAGCCCGAAAGTAAACTCATCCCAGCAGGAGAAATACGTGCAAGTGCCAGGAAAGAACTTGGTTCACATTTGTTCTTCAGTGTCATAGGCAAGCCCATTGTTTCTCAGACTTCCTGCTGATGTAAGAAGCAACCAGGCCTGTCTAAGGGGCTAGTGTGGAAGCAGCAGCAGCACCACCACCAAGGGGGAATGATTCTCTGGGGGGGGGGGTTTCAGCAAGACGCTGTAGTGCCTTTTGGAAAGACTGGCTACTACAGTTCCCCAGGGCCCTCTTACTGTGTGGTGGTTCGCTCTCAGAGAACCACCAAGCTTTCTGTTGCCTTCTAACACCACAGTTTTCAACCAGTGTGCTGTGAAAGGTCTTCATGTGTGCTTGCCGGAGTTTGGAGCACGGTGGTTGAAAACAGCTGGAAAAACTACCCCAGGTTCTGCCGCTCTGTTTCTAGAGCAACTGCAGGAATGAATTTGTTCCTCATCCTCCGCTGGCAGAGGACAAGGGACAGATAAGTCATTACTACAGGCTGTTGCCTTGCAGAACCTGGCAGAGTCTCCTGGAAGGGACATCACAAGAGGCAAAGGTATAAAGCAGTGGTTCTCAAAAGTTTTTAGAGGCCTCAGAGGCTACTACCTGATTTATAAATGCCAAGGGATGTGGCTATGATGATGATTGGGTGGCAGTGCTCCTGCTCCCCAAGTAGCAGCCTGTTTAGCCTTTGAGGCACATAGCCTAATATGCCCTGTCAGTTTCGCAGACCACCAAAAATTAGGTTATGACCCACTGGTGGGTGCCAGACCCACAGTTTGAGAACCACTGCATAGAGAAGATCCTAGAGGTCAGTGTGCTATGAGAAGAAAAATGTTGAGAATCGCTAACACCTCTGCTGCTCTTCCAGGTTTCTGTTGCCTGGCTTAAGCCATTTGACTACAGAGGATCGACCCCGCCAGATCCTCATTTCAGAGGGAGCGCCAGTTCTCTTGTGCCAATACTACTTGCACCAGTGGGAGGTGTTTGCGTCAGATTCTGCTACTCCGTCTATGTTGGAGGTTGCCGAAACCAGTCTGAAGACAGCATGTGAAATTTTCCTGAACTTGGTTGTGACAGCTCCTGATTTAATCAGGTAAGGGGTACAGAAGGAATGCAAGTGGGTAGGCACTTTTCAAGATTTAGATGCCCCACAAAAAATGGGTTTGGGTCTCATTCTCATTTGTGGTACAAATGAACATATCTTTCTGCTGATTACACATGGAGGAGGTGGTGGTGTCAGATTGCTGCCGACTAGTTCATACACACATCAGTTGCCAGATGACGCACACACTGGCTTTAAATGCAGTGTGTGAAAATGCCTTAAACTCTGGAAATCTGGGTCCCAATCTCCACTTGGTGGGTGATTGAGTCAGGTCACTGTCTCCTGCTCTGGTGCCTGTGCACTCTTCCCTCCCTCCTCTTGCTATTGTGTGAATGAAACTTGAAAAATCCCATGTGCGCCATAGTAAGCGTGGAAGATGAGTGAGGCACAAATGTCATTACACTAAGGAGACTTTGGTCATAGAGCAACGTCGTTCTTTCCCCTCTGTAGCCGCGAAGATTGCTTTGCAGCTTTGATGGACATCCTGCTGAAGTCCCTTCCTTCTCTCTGTGGCAGCACAAAACATCTGGCCCTGACTGCCAATGTGACCACCCTGGGCCTCATGATGGCCAGGAAGCTGTTCGCTTATCCAGGCAAGAAACTGTTTTGTGGGTTTCACGTAGTTTATATTAAATATTTAAAAGGTAGCTAAGGAAGTAACCTATAACCCAGTCATAAGGATGGTGCAAATGCATATCCCAAATTACAGATCCAGCCCTAATTTACGTACGTATGTAAAAGGTGCCAAATGAACCATATGAAAGATAAGGGTTTCTGGTAAAGAATGCAGGGTGGTGGACTTCCCACTCCCCAGCCTGGCTGAGGCACAGAAAAGCTGATCTAGGAAGAGGATCGAGAAGGAGCTGGGGCCTCCCCTTGCCTGAGACTTGGATACCAGCCTGTCTCTCACCGCTAGCGGTTTAATGTTTATGCACCCGATCTAAAGGATGTAGAGTTTCGGCCCAAGGTGATAGTGGGAGGTGAGACATGAGAAAGGCAGGTACTGTAGCCTCATGTCCACCAGACATAACTCCCATCTCTTGCTTTCAGGTCTCCAGGGCACCCCGCAAGCTGAAGCCTTCTTTGCTGCCGCCATCCACTTCCTGGCTGGAGGCTATGTGGCCCAGACGGATCCTGTGGGCGGGGGTGTGGCCCTGAGCATCTCCCCCGCCTATGAGGCAGTCTGGCCGGCCATCCGCGAACTCTGGTTCCTGGGCATGCAGGCCTTTGCATGCTGCGTGCCGCTGTTCTTGTGGCTGCCTCAGGATGTCCTGCGCTCCGGCTGGCTCCAGGAGCTGCTGGTGATGCTGGGCTGTGTGGCGCCCAAGTCGGTGGACCTGGAGCTGATCCCTGCTTTCCAGGGTATCCTGGTGGAGCTGGCCCGGGCAAGTCAGCCGTGCTTGGAAGTAATCCAGCAACACCGGGGCCTGGAGTTGGCCAGCCTGTACGGCATGGCCGCCCTGGAGCAGTGCCTCTGCGAGCAGTGAGCTTGCGTGGGGTGCACTCCTCCAAGCCGCCTTTTTTTCATCCCACTTCATGCACCTGTCAGTCAGATGCTCTGTGATTGGTAGTCTATGAGATATGTCAAGCCTTTCTCTTCCCAGGTGGCTGCACTTTGCACTTTGGCTATACAGAGTCTTACGAAACAGAGTATGATCTCGATTGCAGCCTTTTTGCCTAGCTCTCTGTGATGCCTAGCTCTCCGTGGCGTTGCTCCGTGGAGTGGCGTGAAGTCATAGTCCTGCCCAATAGGAAGGGACCGGTCACAGCCTGTACGCGCATGCACGTTTGTGCTGCAGTTTGCACTGTGAGGGAAGCTGCAGAACCTGCATATCGCGCATGGCTCTGGGGGAGGGATGAATAAATCTGCAAGGAACTTGGGTAATATCCTGGTGGGGAAGGGCAGGAATGTTTGCCTGGGTAGAGCTGCTTTGTGGAAAGATGGTTGTGCCCCAGGCATCCCTTTGCTGTCCTTAATGAGACTCCTGGTTTGGCCTTGCCCTGCCCACTCTGGTGCAGAGCACAAAGGGCAGATTTCAGCCCATGTCATCAGGGGTTGCCTCTGGCATGCTGGAGCTCATTTCCTCCAGAACACAGAGGAAGGCTCCTTTCTCCTGGCACAAGACAGTCAAAGTTACTTTACTGGGACATGAACAGATCTCCTTTTTGAATCTGCTGCAGTTCAAGGGAGAGGCAGTCGCCTCCACCCTCTGGACTGCAAATGCATGCTTTGCTTGGCTTACTTGCATTGGCCTCTCTGTGGCATTCAGCAGCTGGCCTCCTGGGTGCCACCAGTCAATCTCGTGTTCCTGCTTTGGGGGTTGGATCCATGCATGGTGTTCTGGCCTCGACTTGATGCACTCTGAGCATCTCTGGTCCGGGCAGGCGAAGTGCTTCAGGTTGCAGCAACTGCCTGGTTGCGACGGAGAGTGGAGAGTCTTATTTGCCACATGAATAACCCACTGGGGTTTTCCCATGCACCCCCCCCCACGCACTCCTCCTTGCAGCATTTGTTGTTTAATAGAGGCAACGCATGACAGGCATGCCAACGTGCCTTGTCTTGAGGGAGAGAAAAGCTAAGCACCTTGCTGGGCAGTAGTAGTACTTTAGTATTCGCATAGTGCTTTTTCATGTGCAGAGTGCTTTGCATGCGTTATCTTGATGTTAGGATTCCAGCCACCCCAATAGGAGTCCCACTTTACATCTGCAGAGCTGAGAGGTGTGGCTCGCCTAAGGCCACCCTTCAAGCTCACAGGGGGAGAGGTGAGATTCTCACCAGGGAAATCTTGTTTTGTAGCTTGGGCTCTTTACCCACTCTGTAGACCAAAGGCCTGTCTGGTCCAGCATTCTGTTTCCTGTTTCCAGTTCCCACAGGGGCCAGCTAAGTGCCCTTTCGAAAGCTCCCAAGACAGACACGAAGGCAGCAGCCCTTCCTGTTGCTGTGAACCTGGAACCTCCATTGATTAAATCACCTATTGGCAGATTAAATCACAGATTGGCATTCCACATTGCCCCCTGAGGGCCCGGAGCTGCTTGTTCTGCCCCTGGTTGCGAACCCGTTTTTGTTACAGCCAAGACCTTGAGAACCGTCTGAGCTGCAAGGGGCCAGCAGGTGAATGCATCAGGGCAGAGTGTGTGGTTCTGCCAGTGGGCATGGCACAAAGCCGCCAGCTGGGCTTTTGAGTCCTAGCATAGAAGTACAATCCCTGATACTCAGCAATCCTTTGCACTTTCATCTGGTTAGGGATGAAAGTAAGAAATGGAGAAATGTCCAAGCAGAGCTTTATTGAGCTTGCCAATTTATCTTGGCCTGTGAGAAGCAGAAATAACAATAGAACACATGTGAATGAGTGCAAAACCCAAATAAGCTGAAAGAAAAGAAAAATAAACATAATGCTGACGGTTGTGGAAAGTTGGATGAAAAGAGGAAAGCAGGTGGATGAAATTTGAAATGTGGCTATAATGGAAAATGGCTGACACAGCAAAGCGACGAAAGTCAAGGTATTGCTGTAATACATAAAACCAGACAGCACTTACCTGGTCACCAGGTGCTGCATTAATTTATCCTGGTTCTTTTTAATGCTGTTGGTGATATCGGAGCCTCTCCCACTGTGGTATTTTTAAGAATACCGACGATCACTGTTGGAGACATACATGTGAGAAGGCAGATTTTTGCACACATTTTGCTGGCATTGTCCAGAAGCCAAGGGCCCTGGGGAAAGACTGTCCACCTCTCAGTCTTATACTTGGGTGCCCCAATCCTTTTGTGTTTAATTGTGATACTACTGAGCCATGTTGATTTTTTTAAAAGGTTGTGTGGAACCTTACTTGGAATTTATTGCCAGTGATGAAGCTGCTAGTAAGTTGTTAAGTATTGGTGAAAACCAGCTTTGCCTAAACCAAAGGGGTGGTTAACTCCAATATGGTTGACAGCCAAAATGTCTAGATTGGCAGAACGCATTGAACTTGGAAAGAAGTAGGCAGAGCCTTTTTGATAAGGACGAGTCTCCTTTTGATTCAATTTATGAGAAGGTACAACTTAGGCACTGACGCTTCTCTGAAGTTTTTCTGTGTTACGACTTTGGATGTGTATTTGTATTCCGACTCTATGAATTTGAAATGCTATATTTAAGTGTAACAGTACCTTTCCAGTATTTATATTTTATGGCTGTGAATGATAATTTATAAGTGAATGTTTATGGAATTAAATAAAAATATTAACCAACAAAATGGCTGAGGATTAGGTTTTGGGACCAGCTCTTGGCCAGCAGCCCCTTCTGTTGTCATTGGTGTGAGTTTCTGCAGAGCTGCCTGATGACTCCTGCACTGTGAGTTTTTCACTGCCTGGCAAAGAGCTTGCCCGGACAGGGGCTTCCATTAAGGCCCTCAGATTATTCAGTTTTCCCCCTCTTAGTTCTTAGTGTCTTATTGTTTGAATCGTTCGTTTCCTTATTGTGTCTTTTTAAAACATGGTTTATATTGACTTTTTGGGTGATTTTATTTTTCATGGAACGTCAGCTACCTTGTGGACCCCAGAAGCAGAAAAGAGCTGGAGGGAAATAGACTGGGGCTTGTTAACTGAGGGCCTGCTAGGGGATTACACAGAAGTGCCTTGAAGGGCTGCAGGCCAGGCTGGTGTCAGAGGTTGGGTGGGTTGGGCACTGGGCAAGGGCTGCTGCAGGCCCAGCCAGCTGACCGCTGAAACATCCCCATCCACCTTTCTTATTTTTCTCCAGGACTAACGGAAATAGTGACACAAAATCAATGCAACAAGTGAAAACAAAGCCAGATATGCAAACCTTACTTGTTGCAAAGACTTTGGGAAGCACACAAGGCTTAGAGCCTTATTGCTTGATGGAGTGCAGGAGTAGATGCAGCAGCATTGAGGAGTCAGAGGCAGAATGAACACGGAGACAGGTTTCAAAGGGGGAGTGCAGAGAGAGAGAGCAAGCAGGGAAGCCCCTGTGCCAACCTCTCCAGCCTTTTATTCGCCCTCCTCGAACAATACAGAGCAAGCTGATGTTACTTTCGGTTAGAGATAACACTAACTGGCAACAACACATTCCTAGGTCTGACCGCTTTCTATCTCATCCTGTTGTTTACAGCACTGGGCTCAGACACTCAGCATAGTACCAAGGCCAGCAGAGTTTACTCTGCACAGAAGCAGATGTGTCTGCTAGGTTGCCAAGTATGCTAAAGCATTTTAAAGCACAGTGCTTCTGCTCTACTACACTTACTGATGGCTGCAGGATTCACATTGCCTCACAGAATTGACTGTTTATGTGTGCTAAGTGCTTCCTCACTGCTGAGTGATCTTTGGCAAGTGCTCAGTGTCGTAAACTTAGGGGGGTTTGGGGTGCTCAGAGTTCTTGGTTCTCGAACCCTAAAGCCCTCAAGGCCCCTCTGCTTAGTAGTAAAGCCACCACCCTGCATGTGCAAGTGCCTCAGTCCAGGGACACTGAGGCCCTCTGGGCTTAATTCTATCCCTTGCAGGCACCGAGTGCTTTCTCCAATTAAAGCTTCAGTCCTCAAGTTACTAGACCTCAATGAGCACTTGGTAGCTTGCTGAATGGCTAGGCAAGATTCTGAACCTTTGTCCCCAACAGACAATGAAACAACTTAGTAAAAGGTATTTTAGTTTATTAAGTGCATATGGTTACATAAAGTTAGAGTAAGGCAGCAAATGCTAGAGGCATAAACATCTAGGAAACATATTGGCAATAAAATAATAAAGCTAGCTGGCTATCTATTAATCCCTATCTCTCACCTGGGTCAGTTACTATTGTAGATCTTTTCTTCCTAAGGCTACCTGTGAGGCCAGGTGCCCTTGGTAGACAATGGAGCTCGAAGCCTGCAGGATGTTGCACCCAAAAAACTCTGTTCAAGAAGGACCCCACACACCCCTTGGGGCACTCATTATTATACTACTTATACTAATAGTGTTGAGGTGACTTCATACTTATTTAGACTGTCCAATCAAACTTTTGAGGACCGAACCTTCTTAAAGTTGGCCTGGTAGCTAGCCCTCCTAGTTCTTACCCCTCCCAACTGGAGGTCCACAGCTATATTCCATTCTGCTTGATCAGGGGCCTCTCAGTCTACTGAGGTGTTAAACATTCCAATGGGTTGTAATTCTTGTCTATCCTTTCTGGCCAGCAAAGGAGAGAACAATCTTTTTGCTTATTTACTCACACTGTTGCAGCTAGGGATGGCTAGCAACTTCTCAGTTACATTGTCTTAGTGTGGTTCAGGCTTCTACTGCCAACCTAGACCTAACGTGTACGTATTCATGACACTCAGCAACTGGGATCATTAGTAGGACTAGCTTGAGCCCGAGGCTGCATTTTGTGCAGAGGGCGGCAGTGCTGCAAGTTTACTGCCAACCTGTCTTGGGAAGACTTGCAAGAGCTGTGTGGGAAATGGAGGTGAGGAAGGACAAGGCGGTGGACACAGGATTTTCCCCTCCCATCACTGCAAACCACAGTGAGATTCTCTGGTGATGAATTACTGGTCGTCTTATTTAGAGCTGATGGGAAGACAAGCCACATTTTGTAAAAAAAATTCTCATGGTAAAATATCTAAAGCAGTTTTCTAATCGTAATGTAATTTCCAGGCAGTGCCAGCAGGTTTACTCAGGCAGTTCCTGCCCTCAACCTCCATCTTCCACGAGCTCTGTCCTCATACCACCCTTCTGCCATCACCTTTGGGTAACTTGGGGGCCTTCTGAGGTGAGGAGACTGTGGTGTACTTGCCAGGGCCTTGACAGAGGCCAAGTTTCCCTTGCTGTCATTCATTCTAGGCCGGGGTGTCAGCTTTCATACAGTGGGCCAAATGGCATTTATGTTGCCTGCTGAGGGCCAGAAGTAATGTCATTAAACTCATAACCAGAAATAAGCACTTTTTCTCACTTAGGAACACATTAGCTGCAAATGACAGAAAAGAAAATATGCAAATCTTGATCATATTTCAAGATATGGGAGAGCCCAATTATCTCGTGGGTCACCCTTTCAGAAGTAACGCTTCAGCAGTGGAGAGCCCAAGGGCCAGATAAAAAGCTTCTGCAGACCGCATATGGCCCCCGGGCCTTATGTTTGACACCCCTGTTCTAGGTACATGGGGCAGAGTTAAGAGCAAACCCCCACTTGATTCTCTGGGGGAAAAGTCTGTATTGGTTTCAGCAGTTGCTTTTGCCAGCCTGGTGCCTGTTCCGACAAAGTCTACCTGGATGGAGAGGAAGGTGTTGAAAGCCAGTGATGAGCAGGTGTGTGAGAAGAGCTTCCCTCTATAATTTAGGCCCCAGTGGTATGAGATGGGACAAAAGGGGCATTGACACTATGCTGGGCTCACCCAGCTGAGGCCCAGTTTCCCAGCTGCCCTCATTCCCTGTTTCTCATCCTGTCCAAGCCCATAAAGCTTTTTACAAGTACCTTCTGCTCACATTCTTGCTCCTAATCACAGGCGTGTAGGTACTTGTAAATGCACAGGAAGTACCAGTCCAGTCTGGTGTGTTCACCTGCTGCTTGGGAGAATTTCAGGTAAGGCCTCTTACATGCCTATTAAAACATTTCACCTAAAAACTTGTAGCGTTTTTGGGGGTGGGGGAGAGGAAGTCCTTGTACTGAGTAGGTATCTGTATGCTTTGGAGGTGGGAAACATGCCTCTGAACTAGGGCTTGGCAACCTATGGCCTGTGGGCCAGATCCAGCCCACCTGCCAGCTGGGGAATCAGGGACTCTCCCACTCACTCCGTGTGCGGCAAACTGGGTGGGAAGCTTTGCCTCCCAGGCTCCACGCAGCCACTTCTGGGTGCTTGACAACCCAGAAGCTCAGTGATAACATTGAGCCTCTTTTATCAAAAAGATTACTGACCCTGCTCTAAACATCCTCTGCTGCTTTCTCCTCTACACTTCCTCTTCCAAGCCAGGAACACAGACTAGAAAACAACAATAAAACTTGTGGAGTAGGACTTGTGGAGGAGAGAGGGTTTCATAGCGTGTCAGAGTTGGAAGGGATCTTGGAGGTTGTCTAGTGCAGATTTCTGCTCAGTACAGGTAACAGGTAGCCTTTATCTAACCTTTAACTGTTGGAGGAAGCTCTTAAAACTGGTTTCCTCTTTGCGGGGGGGGGGGGGGGGCGGAAGCAGAGTAGCTTCAGCAGCAGACCCCCCCTCTTGCTGGGAATCAACCCAGGGAGCCTCCCACACCCGGCTGACTGCTAATCAAGAAAGACAAACAACATTGGCTGGTTGAAGTTGCAAAGGAGATTCATTTACTCACGGTTCATTAGAAGTATGGTTACAGCATCTGATTGAGATCAGAGGTTACTCTAACTTAAAAGATAACAAGGCCCTGAAGCTGCCTCGTCCTGCATGTGCCATGTGGTCAAGATGGCATCACCAGCAGAGCCCCACTGCGTGACATCTTGTCTGGTCAGTGGTCGGTGAGGAAGAGAGGGCATGCTCGGAGAAGAAGGGATATTGTGTCTGGGCCACGCCCCCACATAGGTCATCCAAAGGGGACAGGTAAAGTGTAGGGTCACTGGGCTATGGCTTAACCCTTTTTAGGACAGTATCCTGCCACCTCTTGGAAGCAGATGGAGTTGTACCAACTCCAATATTAACAGCTTATTGTTAGGTGGTCTTGCAGTTGTAAGATGCAACATGGGTCTTGTATTGTAAGACCAGAGAGCAACTCTACACAACCCTGCAAATTGACAGGAGGAAGCAGCAAGAGGTGGCCAGCTTGTGGCTGGTTGAGGGACCATGAGTCTGAGCCCCCCCCCCCCCGGCATCAGTGGCTAGAGCCAGCCAGAAGACTTGTGCTGCCCTTGCATCTGCCTCTGTAATCTACAACTGTGAGTACCCTACAGAGGCTGCAACATTGTTGTGAGACCACTAGAGATGCCTCTGTTGGCGGGCGGGCGGGCAGGTAGGAGGAGCTGTCTCAATCTCCTGCCCATAAGGTGTGGGGAAGGGCTCAGGCACCCAGCCTACTATGTGCGACTCAATGCAGAGCTCTGCTTCAGGCCCTCCAGCAACCAGGTCCTGGTACAAGGGCTGAGGGACATGCATCCCATGGCTTCCACTGCAAAGGCATCTGTCTGGCTGGGCAGGACTGTGGCACTGACTATACAACCTTCACAAGCCAGTAACATTGATGAGACACGTTGAGGAACCCTTTAGACCAGGGGTGCTCACACTTTTTTGGCTCGAGAGCTACTTTGAAACCCAGCAAGGCCCGGAGATCTACCAGGGGGGAAGGAAGCATCTGACAGACACCCCCTTTAATGTATGGAGCCCCTGCTGGAGTCTAGTCAGTTTCGTCAGTTTTGTTGCTGCATGCCTGAAGAGCAGCTAAAGTGTCGGTTTCAGTGTCAGTTTAGTGTCAGCTAAATCTGTCAGTTTCTTCTAGTCACTAGACGAAATTGACATATTAACAGTTTGGAGAGACAGGGCTCCGCTACCGGTAGATTGCGATCCACCTATTGAGCACCCCTGCTTTAGACTCTTTGCATCTTTAATCCCCACTGCCACATGTCCTTGGACCTAGCATACATCTGCAACATTTGTGGCCACCCAGCTTGTCCAGAAACATCCTCTCTTGTGATCTTCTGTTCACCTCTTCCTCTCATATTTTAGTTTACTTTCTTTTTATTTGGGGCAAGACACCCCATAACTGTGTTCTGGCTCAGAAGTGATGTTGAAGGATTTCCTTTGATGAGTAAGAAAATGCTGGGATTATGTGGAAGGAGGAGGCAGAGAAGGTTTTGGGTAAGGTGGGAGATGGAATAAAGGGGGGGAATGGTATTGAAAATACAGTTCTGTTTTTTTGCAGGACACTTCAGAGACTCTGCCACTAGAGGTCACTCTTACTTTACTTAAAGACCACCTCCTCCATCCTGCACAAGTTCTGTCATTCCAAAATAGCTCTCCCTTTGCACAGGATATATACAAGGGTGCCTGCAGAATAAAACAAATAGGCTCTCATCAGTGGTGTAGCTAATGATCATGTAGCCCGGTGCCAAGCTCAAAACGTTGCCCCGGAAGTGCTGTCACAACCGGAAGTGAAATCGTGCCCAGGCTTTTTAAAAAGTGAAAATTGGGAGGAACCCACCTCCTCCCCCCAGCAGCTCACCATCCACTTGCTCTGCTGCCTCTCCCCAGTCAGTGGTGTAGCTAAGGCATCTATCTGCTACCCGGGGTCAAAGAAGATTTTGTAGAGCCCCTGCACGATAAAATCAAATTTAATTAAGTAAATAAAAAGTTATTAATTCCATGCTGTATCATACTAACATCTCACTGGCACTCAGAAGAATCAGTCTCATAGGTCAATTTGGAGTTAAGTAAATCCATTTTTTGTTCCACAAGACAGTTGTGTTTTCATTTTCTGGTTAATTGGCCATAACTTTTGATAGAATAAAGATATTGCAGTGCAGTTTATTTCATTGCACTCTGCATTAAATTACCTTTCCAATGATATATAACATGATGATATTATTCATACATAACAAGATTTTCACACTTTTGGTCACTAGTGTCAAGCTCAGCTTGTTGCCCCCCTAAAGCTTGATGCCCGGTGCAACTGCTATCCTCTGCACCCCCTTAGCTATGCACTGGCTTCCATCATCCACATATTTACATAGCTGCTGGAGTGTGTGTGTTTCTGATACAGATATCCTAGCCTTCATTTCAGGAGGTTGGGGCAGCATACATTCTTTCCCATTTCACCCTCACAACGGCCCTGCAAGGAAGGTTAGGCAGAGGAAAGGAGAGGGAAATTGGTCCTCTTTTCCACACTTCCTCTTCAGCCTTTCTTTTCAAATCCAAGGAGTGGGAGGAGAGTAGTGGCCTAGAACGTCTGTCACCCTAGCCCACAACTCTCATTCCTCTTCCACTTGGTTCTCCTCTTCCTGTTTAAATTCAGGGGCCTTGAGCAGCAGCTGTGGAGTCAGGCAGGCAAACAGGCACCTGGCACCAAACAGCTGTCGTCCCCCCCAGCTATGTCAACCTCACGGGCAGGCGAGTTCTGGGGAAGGACTCTGCCTTGAGGTACTGTGCACTGAGATACGTGGATCAATGACCTGATTCTGGACGAATTAGCCCACGTTCACATGGGTCCTGAGCATAGTGAGTATCTGTGCAGTGTTGACATGCAGCAACGAGTGGGAAATGCAGAGTGTAACCCATTTCTGCCCAGCCCACAAGTGTGCACATTTGGTCCCTGTTGCATGTATGCAGCGTTGGGCAGAAATGGCTTAACACAATGGGTAAACTTGCTGATAGAAAGAGCTCGTTGTTAAGGGAAGTGACTGAGGAGTGCAACCCAGGAGTATGTTTTGCAAGATAAAGGAGTATGTTTTGCTGAGTGCACATCAGTTGGCCAGCCCACCTCCTACCACCCAGCAGGAGTGCCAGGTGGTGTCTTATTTCCCTAAATGCTGCCCTCCTTACCTGGTGGTGTGCCAACCAAGCCTACTGCTTCTGCTCTCTGGTCTCAAACAGGAAGAGGGGAATAGGTTAGAGCAGTGGCTCTCAAACCTTTTAGCCTTGGGACCTACTTTTTAAAATGGCATCCTATCAGGACGCACCTAACTTTATGAGACTTTTTAAAAGGTAAAGAGAGATAAGTATTTTTATTTACAAGTAATATTTTATTTGGAAAAAAAAAAAAGGAATCCATTTCTCATAATGAGGCAGCCTTAATGATTAGCCTCAAGGTTTAGTTTTATGACCCAGCATTCACCTGCCCCCCCTCCCCCGGTCATCGATGGAGAAAAACATAGCAGAAAAAAGACACTCAAACATTTTTCTCCCTATATTTTCACAAGTTTGCAAACTGCAGGAGCTCAGCTGATGGCAGGTCAGCTACCGTTTTGAATAAACTCAGAGCTGGAGGCAATTGGTTACGTGATCTCTGCATCACCTGTGTTTTCCGTGCATCACCTGTATCACCTGTGGCTCCGTGGGACCCACCAGAAATCAGGTCCTGACCCACAGTTTGAGTTATGCTGGGCTAGGGCATCCCTGCTGCTCTAGCCCACTTCTCCTCTACACTTCCATTCCTACTTCCTTTTAGAAACCAGGGAGAGAAAGGAGGGAGCAGGTGCAATGGAGGTAGTGTGCCGCAGCTGGCATGCCACGCTGGGAGAGGGGTGTGTGATCTCTGACACTCCAAGACACCGCCCAAGGGAGGACGTGGTATCTGGCAAATGGCCTCAGATGGCGGGAGGGCTTGGCCAGTCCTGGGTAAGTGGCAAACTCGACTGGAGGGTGGCTTATCTGCTGTAGAATCCTAACAGGGTAGGGGAATTTAAGGCATTTAATGGGTGGGCAGAACCCTTCTTCTGAACCCTGGGGAGTGTTCTCTCCCCAGAACACTCTATTGGAGCTGCTTTTCTCCTTTTGGGGAAACCAGAAGTGGTTCCTTCCTGCAGGGAAAAATTGGTGTTTAGTGGAAAAAATGCAAGTGGGAAAGACACCTCCTCCCTTCCACCTGGTCAGGTTGCCCCTTAATTCCCCCCACCCATAGTGGACAGGTCAGGTCCTGCCCCCATTGTGTCTGATTGTACCATAAGATATCAGAGGTAGCTGGCCAAAGAATGCGTGTCCATTTTCAGCCCCGGAGGAAAGAAGTCAGAGGCCTCCACAGGAGGGAGAGAGGACTTGTGGAGCAACCACATCTTGCTTTGGTCCCATTGGCTGCAGACGCTCAGGAGAAACCAGACAGAGGACTGCACCGTTGGCTTTACAACATCACCAGGCTGGGGCAACATACATGCTCACCCTATGGAGAATGACACTCAAACCACACCTCCCTGAGAAGGCCACGGGTAAGAGACCTCTTTCGCAGAGCCTGTGAGGGCTGGGGTGCTGTAGCAGCACTTAGTTCAGACAGCTCCTTGTTGAGAACCTCCAGGGTGGCAGACCAGCATCTCTGAAAGGCAGCTCAGCCCCCCCCCCCCATTACTTGAGCCTTAGGTGTGTTCCATGAGGTGGGGGCACCTTTTCCGTTTGCAGAGGAGAAGCTCTGCAGAATTAGGGGTGCCTCCCAGAATCCTCTGCAATGCACACAGTTCTGTGGCAGATGCTCCGCTTCCTTGGAAAATAAATTCAGCCTTTCTGCATGGAAGCTAGTGCTGCACGGATGCTGAGATCATTACCTGTCCCATCTGGGGTATGCGTATCTATCAGAACCTCCCTTCGACGGACTCTGCCCATGGATCTGCCTGGCTCAGCATGGCCACCAACACAGCTACTCTCCAGCATTCCAGGCAGGGATCTTTCCTAGGAACTGACCCTGGGAACTTCCTGCTTGCAGATGGCTGCTAGACTGCGGAACCACAGCCCCTCCCGCCATGACAACTTTATTATCTGCTTTGTGGCAGGTTACGGGTGCAGCTCCTTGCTAGAAACATGTGACTGGGTTAGAGATGTTGGAGGAATCTTAAAATCGAATTGGTTTCCTCTTTAGGGGGGAAGCAGAGTAGCTTCAGCAGCAGACCCCCCCCCACCTCTTGCTGGGAATCAACCCCAGGGAAGCTCCCACACCCGGCTGACTGCTAATCAAGAAAGACAATGGCTAGTTGAAGTTGCAAAAGAAAGTCATTTACTCACGGTTCCATAGAAGCATATGTTACAGCATCTGATTATGATCAGAGGTTACACTACACTTAAGATAACAAGGCCCTGGAGCTGCCTCGTCCTGCGTGTGCCATGTGGTCAAGATGGCGTCGCCAGCAGAGCCCTGCTGTGACCCACCTTGTCAGGTCAGTGTTCAGTGAGGAAGAGAGGGCGTGCACGGAGCAGAAGGGAAGGTTATAGTGTCTGGGCCACACCCCCACATAGGTCATCCAAAGGGGACAGGTAAAGTGTAGGGTCACTGGGCCATGGCTTAACCCTTTCAGGACAGTATCCTGCCACCTCTGGACAGCAGACGGAGTTGCACCAAACTCCAACAAGAGAAACCCATGACTACAACAGCCAGCCACAAGCCTCTGGGAAGCAGGAAAAGTAGGGCATGAAGGGGCCCACTTTCATCACCAGCACCTGGTATCCAGGGGTGCGTTGCCTCTCTTCATGCCATGTGCTGGAACTGATGACAAATCAGGATGTGTGGAGCTGGGTATTTTAACTGCTACAGTCTCTCCCCCCCCCCCCCGTCTGTTTTCAGCCTGCTGCCTACCCCTCAGTTTTTGCCACTCTTGACACACAGACCCCCCCCAAATTGGCTTAATGCAGACTAAATAGTTGATGGGCCTGAAGAATGAGGTGGAAAATCCTTGCAAAATGCAGCCTGTCTGATCCAATTTTTGCAAATGAAGCAGACCTGCTGGAAAAGCAATGCAATTCCACAGAACTTTCAAGCATCATATCCTTGAAATGCGCACTGGGTTGTCTTTGTGAAAACAGGAGCAGGAACCAGGGGTGGGGAGGGGGAGAGGGAGGAGGAGGAGGAGGAGGGGGGGGAATGGTAGAAGTGAAAGCCCCTCTGAATAGCTCCCTCTCCTGTGCACTTACCCTTTTCCCCTAGTCCTCCCCCTCTTCTCATTGTTCCTTTTAATGCTGTATTTAATAGAAATAAATTAGAATAAACAGTCGGCTCTCGACGTCTAAAGACAGGTGGCAGAGTAATATTAAAAGAAAGGAATAAAAATTCATTTAATGAGCATTGTTAATTAAACCTGGAAATCAAAGAGGCCTGAGTTGTGGGAATTCAGAGGAAAAATGAAAATGAAGGGGAGGATTGCTCCGGGCATGAAGAGTGGAATGAAATTAAATTTAATGTGGGTTTGTGTTTGTTAATGTCTATCACACATCACAGTGTATTACAGCTTAGGCTAAAGTGTTTCCTCCACTTGCACGCAAATGCAACCCACCCACCCCCAAACTGGGAGATTTCTACAGTGCAAAGGGCATCCTAAAACAATGAATTATCAGCGCAGAAGGCAGCAAGTTACTCAGAGAGGCGTAGTCTCCTTCTTGGCCTTACCCAACCAATTTTTATGGCCCTGGTGGTGGCAGAGTGCCAATTTGCCCTTGGTTGTGTTGCAAGGGCGCCATCTTAGAGAGGGCATAGGAGGCCTTTGTTGCCCTGCCCCCACCGCTCCCTATTCCAGACCACATGTAATTGCATTTGCTCTCCAGGAGCACCTATCCTGGTTGCCAACTTGCTTGTTCCACAAACTGAGCAACGATTGTTAGACGCAGTCAAACGCAGGGAGAGAGCGGTGTCTTCTAGGTACCCAAGTCAGGGGCAGAAATAATTCCTTTCTTTCCATCAACAAAACCCATCCTCATCAAAAGGGGCCTGACCAAGGGGCATGGCCATAATTAAATGAGGTGTAACAAAAGAGTAACCACAAGAACTTGCCTTCAAAATCCAGTTCTTTGTACCAAGATTGCCTCCACGGTCTCCTGGGGAAGGCCTTTTAGCCTCAAAGAGGATTTCTCCCCTCCCGCACTGAAGTCAGAAGGGATCCCTGCCATGTGGACTGTGGAGTGTTCCACAAACACATCAGCCATGTTGGGGTGCTGTGAGTCACACTGCTATATATTTTCCCATAGGTGTTTTGCAGCCCAATCCTATCCACACTTTCTTGGGAGTAAGCCCTGTTGAATGCAATGGGACTTACTTCTGAGTAGACAAGCATAGGGTTGTGCTCTCAATTCTTTTCAGCTTTGATTTGCTTGCCTTTCTTTGGCATACAATAATTGTGAGTTTTGCTTTAGGAATAGTTAAGAATAAGAATTCTCCAGGCAGGGGTTTTTTTTTGGGGGGGGGGGGGGCTTAACTGGAGAGATGTGTGATTAATGTTGAAAATGTCTGCCAGGGCCTGTTCTGTACTTTTACAGTGCAATCCTATGCATGTCTACTTAGAAGTAAGTTCCATTGAGTTCAATGGGGCTTACTCCCAAGAAAGTGTGTATAGGATTGCAGCCTCAGAGCCAGAAGATCTTTTTTTTTTTTTATTAAATAGTGAATGGTGAATGAGGTGGATGCAGAGTCCTCTGGGGGGATCTCAACACCTGACTTCCTTTGCTCCCAGGTTCTCTGCTTCTGGTAAATCTCAGGGTAATCTCAGGTAATCTGTTAACTGAGTAAGAGGGGCTTTTTCAAATGGGTGCTCCTCTTTTTTTTAGCAGGGGAAGAATAACTGGCCTTCGTCACCCCAGCAGTGTCTTTTCTAGTGGCTGTCTGCTGGTATTCCTTGGCATCTTTTTAGATTGTGAGCCCTTTTGGGACAGGGAGCCATTAGTTATTTGATTTTTCTCTGTAAACTGCTTTGTGAACTTTTTGTTGAAAAGCGGTATATAAATACTGTTCATCATCATCATCATCTTATGTCAAAATTCCAGATGCAAGGGAGGGCACCAGGATGAGGTCTCTTGTTATCTGGTGTGCTCCCTGGGGCATTTGGTGGGCCGCTGTGAGATACAGGAAGCTGGACTAGGTGGGCCTATGGCCTGATCCAGTGGGGCTGTTCTTATGTTCTTAACTACAATTCCCAGGAAGCCTTGCAGGTCTCTTGTTATCTGGTGTGCTCCCTGGGGCATTTGGTGGGCCGCTGTGAGATACAGGAAGCTGGACTAGATGGGCCTGTGGCCTGATCCAGTGGGGCTCTTCTTATGTTCTTAGGGATTCCACAACAAGAAAGGGCACTCCCCATGCATGGCAGAGAACATGGGGCAGGGGGACATATGTGATCTTTTATTTTCTGCTCATCTGGGAAGGTTGGAGACCTCACGTTGCCTCACCATGTCACAGCTCCACGCTCATTCTGCCCCTTTCTGGCTTCTGGCCACAGAGGAATGATTTTCAACAGATGGGCTGTAGTGCATGGGTGTGTGGTGAAAGGTCCACAAGTATGCAGCTGGAGTTTGGAGCACAGTGATTGAAAATAGCTGAAAAGCTGTTCCGGATTTTGTGGCTCTGTCTCTAGGGCAGCGATTTTCAACCTTTTTCATCTCACGGCTCACTGACAAGGCACTAAAATGGTCAAGGCACACCACCAGGTTTTTGACAATTGACGAGGCACACCATGCTGCCAGTGGGGGCTCACATCTCCCATTGGCCCTATTAATAAATGACCTTCCCCCAAATTCCTGTGGCACACCTGTGGACCACTCACGGCACACCAGTGTGCCACGGCACATTGGTTGAAAATGGCTGCTCTAGGGCATCTGTCTGTCGCAGCCATTTTCAACCACTGTGCCGTGGCACACTGGTGTGCCGCGGGAATTTGGGAGAGGGTCATTTATCAATAGGACCATTGCGGGGTGTGAGCCCCCACTGAAAGCACAGCGTGCCTTGTCAATTGTCAAAAAGCTGATGGTGTGCCTTGACCATTTTAGTGCCTTGCCAGTGTGCTGCGAGATGAAAAAGGTTGAAAATCACTGGTCTGTAGTAACAAATTAATCTGCTAGAGGAGGGACTGACAGTTTGTTACTACAGACACTTGCCCTAAAAACAGAACCTCAGACCTCAGAAGAGTGTCCTGGAAGCCAGAAGGGACATCATAAAAGGTGAAGACCATAGAAGTTAGTGGGCTGTTAGGAAAACGCTTCTATGGTCTTCATCATAAAAGGTGAAGACCATAGAAGTTAGGAAAATGCTGGAATTCACTGGCATAGACAAATGTCCCAGTGTGGTGGGACACCCATAATGCCTGCTCTTATCTGCAAGGTTCAGTAAAAGATGGACACAAAGGTGGGCTTTGGAGCCCAGTCATTTAGTTAGCTGTGGAAATACAACAGACACTATAAGAGCAGTTTGGGGATTTTCAGTCCAGAAAACAGGCGCCGGGGGACGGACGGACATATAATTAAGGGTGCAATCCTAACCAATTTTTCAGCACTGACATCGCTGTGCCAATGTGGCATGTGCTGCATCCTGCAGTGGGGAGGCAGTCAAGGGGGCCTCCCCAAGGTAAGGGCATGGATGAAGTGGATAGAAGAAAGTTCTTTTCTTTCTTGCACAATACCAGAACAAGGGGACATCCATTAAAACTGAGTGGCAGGAAGGTGAAAACAGACAAAATAAAACATTTCTTTACCCAGCGTGTATTTAATCTGTGGAACTCCTTGTCACAAGATGCGGTGATGGTGTCTAGCCTGGATGTCTTTAAAAGGGGATTGGGCAGATTTCTGGAGGAAAGGTTCATCCCATGTTACAAGCCATGATGGTTTTGGCAAGCTCCTGGTTTTAGGCTACCCTAGAAGGCCAGGTGCAGGGGCAACAAGATACAGGGCTCCTCCTGTCTTATGGACTCCCAGAGGCATCTGGTGGGCCACTGTAAGATACAGGAAGTTGGACTAGAGGGGCCCCCCTTTGGCCTGGAGGAAAAATCCATTACGGGGTACAAGCCATGATGTGTATGTGCAACCTCCTGATTTTAGAAATGGGTTATGTCAGAATGCCAGATGCAAGGGGGGCACCAGGATGAGGTCTCTTGTTATCTGGTGTGCTCCCTGGGGCATTTGGTGGGCCGCTGTGAGATACAGGAAGCTGGACTAGATGGGCCTATGGCCTGAGCCAGTGGGGCTGTTCTTATGTTCTTAACTACAATTCCCAGGAAGCCTTGCAGGTCTCTTGTTACCTAGTGTGCTCCTGGGGCATTTGGTGGGCCACTGTGAGATACAGGAAGCTGGACTAGATGGGCCTATGGCCTGATCCAGTGGGGCTGTTCTTATGTTCTTAACTACAATTCCCAGGAAGCCTTGCAGGTCTCTTGTTACCTGGTGTGCTCTCTGGGGCATTTGGTGGGCCACTGTGAGATACAGGAAGCTGGACTAGATGGGCCTATGGCCTGATCCAGTGGGGCTGTTCTTATGTTCTTATGGCCTGATCCAGTGGGGCTCTACTGATGTTCTTATGAGATGTCACAGATGTTAGAAATCTGTGGCTTCAGGGGTAACTATTGCTTAGTCAGTTACAGAGAGGTTTTTAAGCCCAGAAAGAAACAGGTTCAAATCTCACCCCCTGAGGCAGTCACCGCCCACTCTGCCAAAGATCTCCAGCAGCTCATGAACTGTTTTAGCAAGGCCTGTCAAGACCTTGGACTGACAATCAGCCTGAAGAAAACACAGGTCATGGTTCAGGATGTGGATTCACCTCCCTGCATTGCAATCTCTGCGCATGAGCTGGAGGTTGTCTATGACTTTGTGTACCTTGGCTCAACGATCTCCAACACTCTTTCTCTGGATACCGAGCTAAACAAACACATCAGTAAAGCAGCTACCACGTTTTCCAGACTCGCAAAGAGAGTCTGGTCCAACAAGAAGCTGACGGAGCATACCAAGATCCAGGTCTACAGAGCTTGCGTCCTGAGTACACTTCTGTACTGCAGCAAGTCATGGACTCTTTGCTCACAACAGGAGAAGAAGCTGAATGCTCACCACATGTGCTGCCTCCTACACATCCTCGGTATCACCTGGCAGGACAAAGTTCCAAACAACACAGTCCTGGAACGTGCTGGAATCCCTAGCATGTATGCACTGCTGAAACAGAGACGCCTGCGTTGGCTCGGTCATGTCGTGAGAATGGATGATGGCCGGATCCCAAAGGATCTCCTCTATGGAGAACTCGTGCAAGGAAAGTGCCCTACAGGTAGACCACAGCTGCGATACGAGGACATCTGCAAGAGGGATCTGAAAGCCTTAGGAGTGGACCTCAACAGGTGGGAAACCTTGGCCTCTGAGCGGCCCGCTTGGAGGCAGGCTGTGCAGCATGGCCTTTCCCAGTTTGAAGAGACACTTGGCCAACAGGCTGAGGCAAAGAGGCAAAGAAGGAAGGCCCACAGCCAGGGAGACAGACCAGGGACAGACTGCACTTGCTCCCAGTGTGGAAGGGATTGTCACTCCTGAATCGGCCTCTTCAGTCACTCTAGATGCTGTGCCAGAACGCGATACCAGAGTCTTCCGAGACTGAAGGTTGCCAACAAGACCCCCAAATCTCACCTCAGCTGTGAACTCAAGGAGCAATTCATGTCCCACTTGCTGTCCTTTCTCCATGTTCCTCCGTGGGTTTGCTGCTCCAAAGGAGCCAGCCAAGTACCCCATGTGGGCTGAAAAGTGAATGTTATCGAAAATCCAGTGGGCTTCTGGCCTCCCCCGAGGGAGCTCTGCTACTTGGCTGGCTCTCTGGGGTGAGTAGTCTGGCCAGGATTTCTCCGGTGTAGTCTGGTGTAGTGGCTCAATGTCTAGACTCCTTTCAGCCAGGCTGCAGTGTGTGATGTGAGGAGAACAAGTTGAGGGCCTTTCCACTTCTCCTTCAGGGGCTTGCCTTTCCACTCTTGGACCAGGGCGTAGTCTCCAGGCTGAAGATCATGGGCAGGTGCATAAAAAGTTGACCCTGACCAGTTGTACTTTGCACATGATCTGAGGCTATGTCTTCCTTGTGCCTTGCTTTGGTACATCAGATTTCTCTGCAGAACCCAGGCAACCTTCCTTTTCATCTCTTGTAAGAGTCCCTTCGTGCCGGCATCAAGACCATGTTCCTTGAGTTTTGCCCTTAGTGATGAAGAGATGGAGCCCACAGTTCAGATTCTTGAGACTTTTGGACTCCTCTGACTACTTTCTAGGCACCTCGATGGTGTCCCGGCCCTGAAAAGTAAGCCTGATCTTGTCTCTGCCCTCAAATCCCCAAGCTGCCTTTTACAAAGGGCTCTTTCTCTCTCAGCTCATCTGTGATTTGGGTGGGGGTAATACGTAATACTTAATCTTCCCCTGGGGGCTGGGGTTAAGAATAGGCCCTCAGTTTGGCTGTACTTGTCTTAAGAGGCGACTAAACAGCCACCGAGTAGATGGGACTCCTTAGCCTGGGAAGGCAGCTCATCTGAGAGAAGGAAAACTTTGATCCCAAACCTCCACTGCCTTGTGGCTACATCCAGTTATGGAAAAGGCTTCAGGAGTCAACCTCGAGGCAAAATCCGGAGCCGAAGTCCCTGAGGCAGTTCATGGCTGAACACAGTCATGTTCTGGCAACTCCTGCGACCAACCGTATTGGCCTCTGCCTTTCCATTGGACCATTTCAGCGACGTGGAGAGGGGGGATTTGCTGCATGGGAAACAGCCTATCCTCCATACCTACTTTACCCAGGCTTTGCGCACTGGAGAGAACACTCTGTTCCAGAACCACCATTCAGAGCGTGACACCATGGTCTTCCGAGACTGAAGGATGCCAACAACAATAAGTAATAATGCACCTATCTTGTGGGAACACCTTCCTTACAAGGAAAGCCTCTCTCTCTCTCTCTCTCTCTCTCTCTCTCTCTCTGTGTGTGTGTGATGGGGGGCAATTAAGGGATAACCTAAGATGTCTAAAATGATGCATGGTGTAAACAGAGAGAAGTGTTTGCTCTCTCACTGTACCCAAGCCAGATGGTGCCCAATGCAACTGATTATTGGGTGGTTCAGGAGGGACCAAAGGGGGCACTTCTTTGCACCCACCGTGCATTTGTTCTCTGTGGAACCCATTGCCACAAGGTGTGATGATGACTTCCGGCTAGGGTGGCTCTAAAAGAGGCTCCGACCGATGGAGTGATCCTTCCTGTGGGTCAAGTATTCCCCATGGAAGCAGCATGCAGTACATGGTGTTCCTGGCCCGGTGCAGCTGTGGGGCTTTGCCCACACTGAGGGCACCCGCCATCTTGAGAGGGCGCAGGGGCTGGGTTTTGCCCTGGCACCAGCCCCTCTACTGCAGGCAGCTGTGCTGGGCTAGGAAGACGCCATAAACCTCCAGCTGCTACAAGTCTCTGTATTGCTTTTGCTGCACTTGCCAGGCGGGGCGATCCCTTGGAGTGCATGACAGTGCCTCTGAGCACGTGCAGAGTGCCCTTTCCCTGAGCATCAGGTGGAAACACATGCAGTTCCCAAATGTCTGGGAGTGGGGGGAGGCTGCTTCATGGCTGGGGCTGAGCCCTGGAACCAAGCCCACTTTCCAGACTCAGCAGCCCCTCTGCGGACCCTGGAAAGAGACCCAGCAGGGGGAACAGTCCGCTTTGCTCAGGCAGGAGCCCTGCGGGGTGTGGGGGGCGAGTTTCCCAGGAACTGCTGGCCGGGGGGGGGGAGGGGACGAGCCTCCGAGTGGTCTCCGCTGCCCCCCCTCGCGCAGGCCAAGTCGGTGAAGTCGCGCCCTCCCCGGAATGCGAGTGCCCCGCAGCCTGGAGGGCGGGGGGCCGCGGTGGGGCCCAAGCAGCTTCTGCGCCCCTCGAGGCTCCACTGCGGACAGGGCTGGTGGGGGCTCCCCGCGACCACTGGCGGCCCTGCGCCACACTCTCTCGGGGCTCCTCCGCTGGCCGGCTCCGGAGGGCGTGGATGCGCTGGACGGCTGGCCGCCCGTCGGGGAGGAGCGCCGCCGCGGCCCGCAGGTGAGGGGCTCCCGTCGGGATCGGGGCCGGGGGGGCTAAGCGATCCGGGCCTACTGGCGAGTCAGCGGCCCCCTCTGAGTCGTCCAGGAGCCCGGGGAGGCGCAGGAGGCCCGGGCTGTCTCCAGGGTGGTCCCGCGGCTGCTCGGGCCTCTTTCCAGGCGGGCACTGGCGGGAGAAGCCCCAGCCCGCCCCGGGAGCCAATGCGCCGGGGCGGCCCCAATCCCCCTTCTCCCGCAGCCCCCTCCCCTTGCGTCCCGGGAAGGGGGCAGTCCTGGGGGGCCGCGCTGGAAACTCCCTGACTCTGGGGGAGCCCCGTCGAAGGCTGCGGGGGGGGGCAGAGGGAACCCCCCCCCCGGAATCGAATGGATGACTGCGAGTCCCCTCCGGGTGGAGCAAGGAACGGTCTGCCAGCCCCCCTTCCTCTCCAGGCGGGGGCTGCCAGTCTGGCCGCGTTCAGGGGACCGGTCTTGGCGGGGGCGGCCGGGGCCCCCCCGCACTTCCTCAGTCAGATGGAAGGGCCACCGTGTTCCTGAGGAGCCGCTCCCTGGTAGGCACGCCGCCCGCTCTCCCGTCCGTGGCGGGAGGGGGGGGCAGGTTCAGGGCCGTCCGCGTCCTCCTCGACTGAACATCCGATGGGACCCCCGCAGTTCTTGCGCCCAGCGAAGCTGATGATGATGATGATGATGATGGGGAAGACTTCTGCTCCCCCTCCCCCTCTGCGCCGGTCTCCTCTGCCCGTCGCCCCCCCCCCCCCGCTGGGATAAAGGGAGCCAGCTGTGCGAGGCCCCGAAGGCTCCTCCCCACCCACCGTGGGACGGTGGGGCCCTCTGGAAGGGGCGGCAGGAGCGCTTGCGGGATCCTTGGGCAGCTTCCAGCCCCGAAGGCAGCCCATGCCTCCCCCGCGGGTGGCAGGACCTGCGGCTCCCGGCCTCCCGGTTCCCACACGGGACTGGCCGCCCAGAAGGCCCGCGGAAGCCGCTCTCCAGGCACACCGACTCGTGGGGGGGGGCGCCTGCTGCGTTCCGGGGAGCCGTCTAGGCTGCGCTCTCCCCCCGCTGCCTTTCCGTGCGCGCCCTCGGGGGAAGGGGGGGGGAATTCCACGCGGCTCTCGCGCCTGGATCGTGCCCGGCTGTTCCGGACAGTCCACACTCCCGAAGGCCCTGCATGGGGTGGGGTGGGGGGCTGGTGCGACACCCACTTTCCTCCTGCCGCTCCAGCCACTCCAGGCTGATGTAAGGCCGGCTGGGCAGGCGTTGAAAGGAATTCTTCTGCCTGCGTGGGTCTCGCGATCGTCCACTCGAGGACTCGTCCTCCCTTCCCCACTTGCCTTCCGCTGCCAGGGGGTTCCGCGGAATTACTTTCCTCGCGTGTCCGCGGGCCCTCGGTTTGGCCCCCTTTCCTCCTTTGGCTACCATTCTGTGCACACTTTCTCGAGAGTAAGCCCCACTGAGCACAACGGGACCTCCTGCTGAGTAGACACGCATAGGCTTGGGCTGAACGGAGTTGTGAAGCCCCCCCCCATTATTCCTAGATGGGGGGGGGGAGAGAGAGTTTCACGTTCTCTTTTGAGTATAGCAGAAAATTGCAAGAGCTCCAGGAAAAAGCAGCCCTTTTGGGCCCTTCTTCCCAAGGGGACTCTTCAGCCCAGGAGAAAGACGGGTGCATGTGTGTGTTGGGGGGGGCAGGACCCAGCGTGTTTGTTGTTTCCCCCACGAGGGGTGGCGTGGAGCCCGTGGGCGGAGGGGCTTGTTCTCCTTCCCCCAGATTGGCAGGAATATTGTGAACTTCAATCAACGAAATAGGCCCCCAGGCGTCTGTTCGGGACCCCCACCCCCAAGGACTTCGCGCAGAGGCCCCTCCGGTTCCGTGGAATTGGCTGCCACGAGGCCTGGTCACGGCACGAGCTGAGACGGGGGTTTTGGTGGTTTGAATACAAGTTCATGGGGAAGTTGCTTCGCCTGATCGCAGGACACCGAAACGATCCTACGGGCACAGGGCCCGATCCCCTCCAGCTTTCCAGTGCCGGTGCGGCTGCTGGCTGGACCAAGCCTCCATGACTGCCCCTCTCCCCCAGGATGAAGCATATGCCCCGTGGGAAGGCTGCACCAGCGCTGGAAACTTGCACGGCGTTGGACCCACGTCCGGAATTCTGATGCCGGGAAGGGAGCTTAGGGAAGGAAAGCGCGTCTCCCCCTCCCTGAGAGCCACGCGGTGCTCCCGCCCTTCTGCGCGCGTATCTTGAGATACGCGGAGTGAGGACTTGCCTTGCTTGCCCAGCCTCCACGCCCCAGCGGAGGAGGAGACCTCGCGGGGCTGCTGCCGGGGGGTGCACGGCGAGGAGCTCCAACCAACACGGGTCCAAGCGAGCGCTACAAACCGACGCGAAGGAGGACTTTTTGGTACGGGAAGCGATCGACAGGACTTCGTGGGCTGAGGGCCCGATCCTCTCCAACTTTCCAGCACCGGTGCAGCTGCAGTGCAGCCCCCCAGGCAAGGGAACAAACGTTCCCTTACCTCGTGGAGGCCTCCATAACTCGCCTCCCACCACCGGATACAGAGCGCCCGCCATTGGGACAACTACACCAGGGCTGGGAAGTTGGAGAGGATTTGGCCCTGAGTGTCTGTGAGGTGACAGGCAGGATCCTGGCTATTGCCTTACTTAACCCCCCCCCCCCGTAGTATGATATGTACATAGCCCGTTCACACATGCACAGGAACACGTGTTTCTCTGCACTTCTGTGCACGAGGTCCCACTCTGTTCTGTGCCTCTTTTCAAACATGCCGAGGTCGCCCTCCGTGTCCAGCGGGGCTTCTTGCTCCCAGATTAAGAGATCGACAGCGCAATCCTATGCATGTCCACTCAGAAGTAAGCCCCATTAGACCCAGTGGGGTTTATCCCCAGGAAAGTGTGGGTCGGATTGGGCTGGGAGGCCGAGCAGATGCTGCCCACGTCGAAGGGAACGAACGTGACCTCGAGGAGGCCTCCGTGACTGTTTGTTTGCCACGTTTTTTCTTCCTCCAAGGAGCTCGGGGTGGTGCGCAGAATTTCTTCCCCCTTCTGTCGTCACAACAACCCTGTGAGGTGGGCCAGGCCGGGAGAGAGTGCCTGGCCCCAAGTCACTCTGGAAGCTTCCCAGCTGAGCCTGCAAGGTCCGTGTCGCCTCGATCCTTCGTGAACACACCACAGTGGTGGGCTCCGTGGCTTTCCCCGGGTTGTCCCACCCATCGAGGTCCTCCTCGCGCGGCTGTTTTGAGACCCAGAACCTCCCCAGTCCGGGCTCCAGCACCGCCCAGCGCCGGACTGCGGACTTCATTCGAGTAGATCCGCATCCTGCCCTCCCAGCCAGCCAGCCCGGGCTCCCGGCTCGTCCGAAGGCGCTGAGCAGAAGCACCCAGAAGACGCTTCGGAGTTTATTCGGACGTCCTCGAACCGCCCCTCCGGGTGGAAGCCTTTTGGGGAGGTTCTGGCCTGAGGGACCCGCGTGTCAGACGGACGGGCAGACAGACAGACGTTGCAATCCTATGCTCACTTTCCTGGGAGTCCCATTGAACACAAGAGGACTTACTTCTGAGCAGACCTGCTTAGGATCGTGCCCAGAGAATTACTCATTGGTTTGTTTGTTTTTCCCCAACAAGCTCCAGCAAAACGAAGCGCTTGAGTGCTGCTTTCTTGCGTAGACCGACTCAAGAGGAAGCCCTAAGAAGTCCTGTTAGTCGTGCGTGAGTCTAGGGCTGCGCTGCAGACTCCCCCCGTGGGAGAGAGCTGCTCAACTCTCGCAGTTGCCTAACTCTGGCCGCACAGTCCGACGTGCAGGTGGAGTGGAGGGGGCGCCCATTATGAGAAAGAAAGAAAGAAAGAAAGAAAGAAAGAAAGAAAGAAAGAAAGAAAGAAAGAAAGAAAGAAAGAGTGGAAGGAACGTTCATTTCCTAAAGAGGGCGGGCGAGGCGGGCGACGCTCATCCTTGGGGCTGAAACCAGAACCAGAGATAACACAGCACTGGGCAGCGGTGTAGGGTCAAAGCAGCAAGAGGCTCCTTGCCAAACTTAGCGCTTTGCACCCCCCACCAGCTACGCCACTGATCCTCAGCCGGGCCTGTGCCATGAAACACGTCCGTGTGAAATTGCCTTCCCGGAACTTCACCTGCAATCCTATACATACTTACCTGGGAGTAATTCAATGAAACTCAATGAGACTTACTTCTAAGTAGGCATGCATAGGATTGCACTGTCGCTTACCCGCTGCGACCTACTGTCGAGTAAACCTGCCTGGGCTTACTCAGAGGTAGCGCCCACTAGAAGTTTCGGGGGACGTTTGGAAGCGAGTCCCAAATGAGGTCGTGCCCCCCACCGCGCACTCAATTCGCATCCTGCCCCGGCGAGAGGCCGACCTCTTCCCCTCTTTGCCGAGTTTCGCTTCCAAACAGCCGCAAGAAACGCGCTTCCCCCTCCCAGAACTCCAGCCAGCTCCGGGTGGGGAGGGAATCGGGATGGCACGTGTGAATGCCGCTCCCGTGTCTCTTGCGGGCGTTGCTGGCCCGTCCCGTGGCCCTTCCTGCTCCCTTTCCACGGCTCCAGCAGCTTCCCCCCCCCCCGCCCCAAGCAAAGCCCTGGTCAGTTCCATGCGCCGCCTTGCGCGCCAGGCGGAGCATGGAGGCTTTCGCCGACGGCGATGCTTGGGCTGCCGTCGAGGGATGGGCGGGGAGGAATTTCGCCCCCCGCCTGCGCCCGGGCTCCCCTCCGCTGCCCGCCCCCGACCCCCCTGGGCAGAGACGCGCTCCGCTCCCAGCCTTTCTGCGAGGCGGAGGACAACCTGAGACCAGGCTCTGCACGGGGGCCACCGATGCGCTCCGGTTTCACGCACAGGCACACAGAGGGAGGTCGGTGGGGCGGCCGGGCCCCACAGCGCCAGCCGGTACCCACCTACTCAGAAGTAGGTCCCCTCGTGTTCGGGGAGGCTTCCTCCCGGGATAAGAGTGGATAGGCTCGCAACCCGAGGGGGGGTACATGACCCACAGCCCAATCCTATGCACGTCTACTCAGGAATAAATCCCATTATAGCCAAGGGGGCTTACTTCCAGGTAAGTGTGGCTGCAATCCTAGCCACACTTACCTGGGAGTAAGCCCCGTTGACTATAATGGGACTTACTTCTGAGTAGACAGGCATAGGCCTGGGCTCTCATCAAGCAGAGGCGGCCCGATCCTGAGCATGCTTCCTCGGGAGTAAGCGCCACGACGACTTCCCGATTGTTATGAGCGGGGGCGGGCGGGCGGAGGAAGCAGGTCCGAGATCCGTGGGGAAGGGAGGGGCTCCGGCTGTCTGGTGGGGAGATCGGAGAGCACGAGTGGGAGTCAGAGGCTTCGGGGTCCGAGGCTTCCCCCCCCCCCCGGGCTGGCTGTCGCCTGCAGTGAGCGGACTCGACCGGCTGTCTCTTTAACGCGCGTGCCCGCGCTCCGGGCGCGCTCCCGCCCCTATAACTGGCGCCCATGGAGTTGCGTGGGGCTCAGAGGGAGCGAGGAGGAGCAGGAGCCGGGCGCAGGCGGCTTAAAGGCGCAGGCAGCACTTGCAGGGCGAGCCCGCGGACCGCAGACACCCATGGAAGCGCCGCCGGCCGCCCGAGCCTGACGAGTCCGTGGCCGGAGGGGGCTTCGGGCTGGGACCCCCATCGCCCCCCGGGCGCCTTGCGAGGAGACCTGCGCTTCCTGGCTGCCCAGATGCTGGTCCACACCTACCCCGCCATGGTGAGTGCGCTGCGGGCCGCGAAGGGGGGGGCACCCCCGTGGAGGCCTCCCCGTCCCTCCGAGCGACGCCAGAGCCCCCCCAATCCGGGCGGGGGCTGGAGTTCTTTCCCAGGGGGCTGGGGACGGCAGGGTTTGAGTCCTGCCTACTCAGAAGTAAGTCGCATTGTACGCAACGGGGCTTAGTCCCGGGAAAGTATGGGTAGGACTCTAGCCTTGGAACGAGGCATGCCTACTCAGAAGTAAGTCCCATTATAGTTAATGGGGCTTACTCCCAGGAAAGTGTGGGTAGGATTGCAGCCTCAGTTCCAAAGGGGGGGGTAATAGACCCCAAAGGGACTTCGCAGCCGTCCTGGCTGTGGGAGGGGCCCGGGGGGGGTTTACTTTGGCAGCTGCTGTGGGAGAAGAGAGTCTGGGGGCTTTTGGGGGGAGTTTTACCTCCTTTTTGGGTTCTCCGTGGAAAAGGGGGGCACAGGCGGGGGGGAAGGGCCCGAGTCGGAACTGGAGGGGGCGGACTGCAAACAAAGAGCCCGGGACATGCGTGCCCCCCCCGACTGCGGGCGGGGGGCCTGTTCAGCTCTTGCGGGGAGGGGGCGAGGCGTGGGGCTGTTCCCCCGCGGGACAGCGAGCGGGGGGGGCAGACGGGGGCTTGTGCGCCGAGGGGCCCGGGTGCCGCCCGCTGACCGCGTCTCCGTCTCTCTCCCTCCGCAGGAGCGCCCCGACGGCCTGGGCGGCGGCTCGAGCGGCGGCGGCGGGCGCCTCCCGCAGCTGTCGTCGCTGAACCAGGCGGCGTACTCGGCGGCGCCCCCGCTGTGCCACACGCCGGCCGCCGACTTCCAGCCGCCCTACTTCCCGCCGCCCTACCCGCAGCCGCCGCCGCTGCCCTACGCGCAGAGCGCGCCCGACGCCGCCGGGTACCCGCACCTGGCCGAGCCCTACGGCGCCGTCGCGCAGCCCCCGCAGGCCGCCTGGCACGCCGCGCCCCGCGCCCGCCCCGACGACGCCGGGCTGCTCTCGCAGACGCACCGCGCGCTGGGCCTGGACCCGCGCAGGGACTTCGCCGCGGTGCCCCGCCTGCTGCACGGCCTGGCCGACGGCGCGCACGCCCTGGACGGCCCGCTGGCGCTGCACGCCCTGGCCCACCCCAGCCTCGAGGACCTGCAGGTAGGCGCGGGTTGGAGGGCAGGGCAGGGCGCGGGCGCCCCCAGGCTGGGAGGGCTCGGGGCCCTCGGAGTACCTGGGTCGTCCTGTCCCGCCCGGTCAGCGGCGCCCACTTCCGAGCAGACTCGCCCGGGCTCCTCCGCTGCGCCTTCTTCCCCGCGTGGGGCCCGATCCTGGGGAGTGGGGCCCAAGCCGACGCCTGCCCGCTCGCTGGGAAGTCCCGCCGAAGTCCACGGGGGTGGAAAGGGCGGCTCAGCCCCCTTGAACTCCGCAGCAGTGCTGAGAGGGGCTGCGGAGTGCGCTTGATCGACGCCTCGAGGACATTGCACGTCTCGTCCGGGGCTTCTGCCCCTCGCCAGCCCCTCCCCCGCCGCTGGAAGCTCTCCGCATCCTCCGAGGCAGCGCTCCTCGCGGGACGCCTCCGTCCTCCTCCCTCCCGCTCTGCTCCGTCTGCTCTCCGGGGCTCTTTCCCTTCGAAACCGGCTCCGACGCGCTTGGAAGTCTAAGAGGAGCAGGAGAGGCCGGGAGGAGGAGGGGGCCAGGCCGGACTCCTTCCCGTCCACTGGCCCCCGAGGAAGCGGCTTGGAGCTCCGCGGAGGGGACTTGGAGGCGCAGCCCAGCTCCTCTGCCTCGCAGAGCCTCTGCCGGTCGCCCCTTCGAAACGCCTCCGCCGGCCGGCCGGCCGTTCCGCAGCCTCCTCCGACGGGGCAGGGAACGTGGCCCGACCTGCAGCGGAAGAGCGCGGGGAGAAGGCGAGAAGGGCCGCTCCTGGTCCAGGCCTTTCCCGGCCCTCGACGGCGCCTCCGCCCATCTTACAGCCCAACCCTAGCCACACTTTCCTGGGAGTAAGCCCCATTGAGTCTAATGGAACTTGCTTATGAGTAGACATGCATAGCACCGTGGCCCGGGCTCGCCCCTCTTGCAGCTTCCCCCCCCCACCGAGGGCCACGATCCAGGCGAAGCGGAGGAGGCTCTGCTGCTTTTTCCTCTCCCGCTGAACCCGAAAGCGCGACCGAGAGCCCAATCCTATACATGTCTACTCAGAAGTAAGACCCATTGCAGACAGTGGGGCTTACTGCCAGGAAAATGTGGGTAGGATTGGAGCCTAAGCCGGATCGTGTCCCCCGTTGAGGGCGGAAGGTGGTCGTCGGGCCGCAGTGGCCTCGTCTTTTGTACGCTTACTCTCTGTTCAGTGAAGTAAGGCTTCCCTGAAGAGAGGTAAGGCTCTCTGTTCAGTGGGGCTTACTCCCGGGTAAAGCTGTGCACAGAATGGCCGCCTCAGCCCGTCTCGCGCGGACCCCCTCAGCTCCCCAAATGAGCGAGCGGACCCCAAAGACGGGGTAGATCTCAGGGCTCCTCTGCAGGTCTACTCAGAGTGAAGTCCCAAGTCTGGCTCGCTGCTCTGCTGTCCCAGTGGTTTCAATGATGGTTAAACACGCGCTTAAATCTCTTGGGATGGGGCTTAATTGGGGGCTCTGAAATCTGCTTGCCTTTGGCAGAATTAGCCCATATATCTTTAAAGATAAATTTGGGTTCTTTCAGGGTTCCCCCCTTCCTGTTTGTTTCTGCTCCGGAACCTTCCCCAGAAGAGGCCCACCTGGTCATTATTTTGATTTTTCTGTGAAAAAATGAAATTATGTTCCTCTTTTTAAAAAAAAACCACTTTTTAAGCTGATGCGGTAAAGAGAACATCAGAAGGAGCGGAATTTCATTCCTTAAAATCTCCAAAGTGCCTTTCCGAGTCTCTGGGTGGAATTCCAGTTTGTATGGGCAGGAAAACCTTCTCCCCCTTGAAAAATACACCCCCGTTGCATTCATTTCAATGTGGCTGCATTTGGTGCTCTGGGGGGGGGGGTGTTCAGAGCCCTTCACTGGGTCGTCTGAAAAAGGCTCCCAATCATTACCCCCCAAGGGGGACTCACTAGGTTGTTTTTGCCGATTGGTCTTTCAGGCGGTGGATGAAACAGGCATGAATCTCCTGGACCAGTCTGTGATCAAGAAAGGTAAGGGAGCTCATCTCCTTTGCCCCCAGATCCAGAGTTGTTGGGAGCCCCAAACAAGCCAAAATAGTCTTCCGAGTGGATCTCAGTGTGTTAGGCAAACATGGAGCACATCCCCCCAGCCAGCTGGCCGGCCCTGGGTCTCTCCTGTCTTCAGGACCAGGTCTGTGTTTGGATGAAACTTCTGCTTTTGCTAAGGAGAACAGAGTGATTCTGCTGCCCCACCTCCTTCCCCTAGCCAGGTACTTGGGGGAGGCCCCTTGACTTGCAACTAGAAACATCCCTTTGTGCCTCTTAACCTCTGGCTGACTAATGTGAGAATTTGGATTGGGGATGGGAGGGAAAGCAAGGGAAAAAATGCAGGGGGTAGTGTGTGTGTGTGTGTGTGTGTGTGTGAGAGAGAGAGAGAGAGAGAGAGAGAGAGAGAGTGTCTATATTAGGACCTCCCCTTTCCCCTTAACTCACCCCATTGTGCCATGGAGGTGCCAGCTTGGCCCTAACAAAGGGAGTGCCCATTCTCAGGCTTGGGGGTACTCCAGAGAGGATCATATCAGACCCCGGAGAGATACTGATTTGCCCCTCTCTGCTGCTGTGTGGGAGATAAGGGTCCTCTGGTGAGGACAGTGGCTTGATGGTTTGGGCTTGTGTATGGGAGTGCAGGGTGCATTTCCACCCTGAAGGGATTTTTGGCCCCTCTTGGACACCGCCAGCAGATCTCAGTGTCCCCAGCTGCAGCTGGAGCAAAGCAATCTGGGGGTGAGGGTGGGCAAAACAAAAGCCGTGGCCCACCAGGTTTCCCCAGCATGTCTGCACACAGACCTCCCTCACCTCTCCTTGGCTGCTCATGTTGGATAGATTAAATACATTATAATCCGAACCATCCTTCCTCTTGTCTGTGCAAATTGTGAAATTAGCCATGAAACTGAACCTGGACAGGACAGTACTGAATAGGCAGAGGGTGGGGTGGGGTGAACGTGTGGGGTGAATGCAGGACCAAAGGGCCTATCTACAGTCTATATTTTTTGCAGGCAGTCAGTACACTCTGCCACGTAGTCCTCTTTCAAAGCTTGGTTCAGCCCAGCGTGTCTTGTAGTGGATCAAATTTAGCGCAATCCTGTTATGCATGTGGCCTTGAAAGTTGCTGCAGACTTACCTAGAAGGAAGCTAGTGGTGTACATTTGACCTTAAAGATGAACCCACTTACAATGCAGTCCTGTGCATATTGTACTAGGCCTGATTGGGTTCAATGAGACTTACTGTATTCCCAGGAAAGTGTGCAGCGGACTGCAGGGTAGGCGTAGCTCAATAATACAGACTGGTAGGGGTCTGAAGGTGGAAGAGCTTTCTCTTCAGCATGCCTAAAGGAAGGGTAGACAAAATGGCATCCTATACAGTCCAATCCTAGGCGTGTCTACTCAGAAGTAAGTCCAATTGTGTCCAATGGGGGCTTACTCTCAAGAAAGTGGGTACAGGCTTGCCACCTTATGCCTCGGTTAGCCAAAGTTTTACCTGTCCTTTAGGCATGCCCTAACGGGAATAGGAAGAGAAAACTCACCTACCCCAAAATTCCTACTGGACTTCTGGTCGGGACTGGAGTCCTCTTCAGCAGTCATAAATCCAGGAAAGGATCTGCAGCCACAAGCAGGTTCACCTTTACAGTGCCACGAAGGCTTTTTGTTTTCCAGTATTGTTGTACCCCTGGAAGAATAATATATTTGGACCTGAATAAACAGGCATAGATGGGCATCAGGCTGCAAAAGACATTTAAGAAGACGCAGTGGGAGAAAAAATCGTGAATAGAAACTGGTTTTGGGGGAAGGGGAACGGATTCATAAATGTGCACAGCAAATAAGTTTGTGCAAGCATGCCATTTGCTTCTCAAAAAGATAAATGATCCAGTGTTTCCCACCTATTAATTTCTAAACATGTCTGGGGGAGGGGGAGGGGGAGGAAGAAGTGGGGATGCAGCGTCCCTGTGTCATCTTGGCTGGAATGTTTAATATTTTACAAGACACTTTTAAAAAGCCCTCACCGTCACAGTACTGCCTCCAGGGCGCTGAGCTACCTGGAGCAGCTTGGTATGAAGAGGGGGGAAAAAGTCTGAGAGATGGGTTGACACTTGCTGTGAAATCTCATCCAAACAGACCAAAGGGGCTAGAGAGAAATCTCATCCCAAATCTTCTGCAGGTCGTAGACTGAGAAAGCTCTGCTGACACCTGTGAGAGACTAGAGTCGGTGGGAGGGCAACCACCCTTTTGATACTGCTGATACTTCGCTTGTTTTTAGTGTTTATGGCACATGCTTTGATCGTGTCATTCTGTTTGCTGAAAGGCCCTCCAAGTAATTTTCCTATTCAGAAGTGCCAAGTGGCCTGGTACGCGCATGGATCTCTACCTTCTAGTCCAGGGGTGCCCAAACCCCGGCCCTGGGGCCACTTGCGGCCCTCGAGGCCTCTCAATGCGGCCCTCAGGGAGCTCCCAGTCTCCAATGAGCCTCTGGCCCTCCAGAGATTTGGAGGAGGGCCCACACTAACCCAACACAGGTTAGTGTGGAGGATTTGGTTGGAGCCCACACTAACCCAACGCAACTGCTCTCAGTGTGAGGGTGATTGTTTGACCTCTCACGTGAGCTGTGGGATAAGTGCTCTCTCCACTGCTTGTCGTTTCACGTCTGTGATGCAGTGGCGGCAGCAAAGGAAAGGCCAGCCTTGCTTTGTGCAAGGCCTTTTATAAGCCTTGAGCTATTGCAAGACCTTCATTCATTCATATAAGTTCATCTTTAACATATTCATTTATGCAAACTTATGTCAATTTATTCAAATTTTAAATGTAAATTAATTCTTCCCCCCCCCCCGGCCCCTGACACAGTATCAGAGGGAGGATGTGGCCCTCCTGCCAAAAACTTTGGACACCCCTGTTCTAGCCTATGGCTGCAGTAGTGGCATTGCTGAAAGCAGTGTCTGCGCCCAGTTCTGCCCAAACTGGAAAGCCTTTGCAGGCTCTCAAGGGATCAGAAGAGTTTGTGGAATGCAGGAAGGGGCCACACACAAGAAGCCCCTGCTCCTGAATTATGTCAGGATGGTGGTGGGGTACAGTGGCTGAGAGGGTGAACTCGGTTCCCTGGAGTTAACTGTCAAGAGTGCCACATGCTCGTGGTGCTAATATTATTAGTAATAGCAGCAATAATAAATAACCAGATGGAATCCACATTCAGCCATGAAACTCATGGGATGCCTTTAGGTGACCCACTTTCTTAGTTTCACATGCCTGGATGCATGTGTGTGTGTGTGAAGTGGTGATAAGTCCACAAATTTTGCCCCCAGCTCCTTGAAGAAAGGACAGGATCCAGATGTGATGAAATAATAAATGATAATAATAGTTGTTATTGTTGTCTCCTTTTTTCAACCAGAGTAGTTCACAAAGAGGTTTACATAATAAAACCAATCAATAAATGGTTCCCTGTCCCCAAAGGGCTCATAATCTTTTTTTTTTCTTTTTTTAAATTGGCAACAGCCACTAAAAAGGTACTGTGATGGTGAGGGGGACGTTTGCTCTTCCCCTACTAAATATAATAGAACACCATTTGAAAAGATGTCTCTTTAGCAGGAGTAATTTAGGACTTGGAAAATGGGCTGGAAATCAAGTATGAAATCTGGGTAAGAGATCTTGAGAGCATGAATGTGTGTGTCTATACAGCATAAATTATGAAGTGGTACTCCTCACCCCAAATGCAGCTGTTTCCCTTTAAAATACTGTATATGGAAACTGGTGCCGTGTGTTCTTAAAGGGAAAAGGTGTTGTTTGAACAAACACCCTTCATATTCAACCCAGTCCACCTGCACTATATCACCAGAGAATCAACACTCAGTCTCGTGCATTATATGAATTATTAGGAAAGAACTTTATTATTTATTATTAGATTTTTATGAACTGCATTATGATTTTATTTATCGTTCTATATATTGTATATTTTGATGTGGAATTGTACGCCGCCTTGGGCATTTGTTCTGGCATAAGAAAGGCAGGATAGAGATCTTTTGAAGAAATTATAAATAAATGTATATGCGTCTGGAAAGCAAAAGATATTTTAAACTGATTTCACATTCTAGCCAATGTTGGTATGGTGTGGTTGAACTCTAGGTGTAGAAAATTGATCGCAACATAACAGTCGGTTCGTTGTCTGAATTGATAGATTAATCAGCTAAAATGTTCATATTAATTGAATCAAGCAGAGACGAGGGGCTAAGAGTTGTCTTTGGAGGGTCTTGGCTTTTGGTGTGCTGTCGGAAGAGGGAATGAAAAGTGCAAAGCTGGATTTTTCTTTTGCTGTGTTTACATTTGACATTTAGGTTGCAATTCTAACCACACTTTCCTGAGAGTAAGTCCCATTGAATAAAATAGGACTTACTTCAGAGTAGACCTGGTTAGGATTGTGCCCTTAATCAGTTGGCAGTTGGTAAAAGGCAGGAGACTAACGTCTAAAAATTCCGTAATTAGTGGATAGTCTGAGCTGTTGGTTTCATGGGTGGGAAACCCTCTCTAAGATCTCTAAGCTTAGAGATCCTAACAGGACATGAGAACTCTCTGGAAATCTCCTTGGTCGCTGACTTTTTTTTTTTACTGTTTTAACCATAGATAGGCAATTGCTTTTGTTATGAAACCAGCTTATTACAGGAAAAGGAGGTAAAACACTGACAAATTAATTGAAAATTTGAGTTTATTTTTTAATTATTGGAACAATAACTTTCTGGATCACAGCTGCCCATGGTGCTTTAGTTAGGCTGCAGTCCTAACCACACTTTCCTGAGAGTAAGCCCCATTGAACAAAATTGCGCTTACTTCTGAGTAGACTTGATTAGGATTGTGCCCTCAGTCAGGACCGATTTTCTCTATTGTCATGGATCTTTTTAAAAATTTTTTATTTATTTACTTCATTTGTACCCCACCTTTCTCCCCGAAGGAACCCATATTTTTATCTTGTCTGTTTTTCTGTTGAGCTGCTTTGTAGTTTTAGAAAAGGCCCAAACTCTGCACGGTTAACTACTTTCATGTTAGAAAAAAAAATCAGTCAGTCACTCAGTTAGAGAAATCCTAGTTGGCGAATAGTATGAATTTGGACTGATTGATCTGTTGATTATACTGTATTTGTTTGTTGGAAGAAACAAGAGCAAACCTCCTGGGTTCTTAAGTAATAACATGCAGACCTCCTTCCTTTCCTGTGTGTGAGAGGAGGAGGAAGGAATGCCATTTTAAAGTGGCTGCTTTGTCATTTCTTAGTAGATATAAATGCTTTTATTAAAAATAATATTTAGAAACAGTAAATCTGCAACCCAATTAAAGGGGGCCCCTTTTAGTTGGACACGAAGTTGTGTTTCTTGAAACCCGCTATTAATGTAGCCAAATAAATGTTGCAGCTCTAACCAGAACTCAGGTTTTGCCAAACCCATTTCCTCTGCTCTGCTCCAGCATGGCGTCTAGGCTAGGCCTCTCTTAATTAGGATTCCTTAGGCCAGGGGGATCATATAGGTCTGCATGTGCAAACTCTGAACAACAATTTATAGTTCAGTCTGAATGGGAAACAAGGCAGCTCACGACCAAGAAATGGGTAATGGGAGTAAGGGGACTAATGTGGTTCATTGGCTGAATGATAGAGTTGTGTATCTGGGCCTCAGTTTTGAATGTCAACTCTGCCTTGGACTTGTGTGTGTGTGTGTGTAGTAATACTTCCCTGCCTCACAGGGTTGTTGTGCAGGCAATGCAAGTGGAATGCTTTGAACGCCCACTAGCCATGACATAAAATGTATTGTATGTTTGACACGTAGGTGTGCACATATACATACATTTGTGTACTATTTAGGTTTATATTCTCTCTACGGTTTCCGTACAGAGTCTTCACCTACCAAATGTTTATGCCTAATAAAGGTTGACTTGACTAGACTTGACTAATCATGACAAGAGGGCTGTGTGTTGTCTCTTTGGATGTTCCATGCGGGACTAAAACACGCACAAAGAGGGCAGAAGTGTTTTTAAAATAGCCCCCCCAAGAGAAAAGATTCCAAGAGAGGGCAGGAATGTTGGTGGCTCTTCTTCCCCAGGCAAACCAGCTGGGTGCTGGACAGCCAAGATTGGAGGCAACCTTCTCCTCCCTTCCCTCCTTTCCACCCTGAAAGGACCCGTGTGCTTTTCTTAGAGAGGCGATGCAGAGCCTGATTAGCAGAACGTGAGAGCAGCCAGTTCTCAAGCTCCACGATCTGGAGCTGGGAAAGCGGAGGAGTTGGTTGTGGAGAAGCTGCCCCTCCCCAGTCAACGGAGGTGAAGGTTTAACCTTGGAGTTCTTGAGCCAGAGCCTTGTTCCAAGTCCTTCCAAGGCAGCCAGGCTCAGGCATGTAATTATCCTCTTGCCCTTCCAGCTGGTGAGAGGGAGAAGCACTTTGCACGTGCCCAGGGGCTCTTTGTTTTTGTTACAACACGGCACTGTCGGTGCGCTGATCTTCGAGGTTTTCTGGGAGACCTGGTCCCGGTCAAACCCGGAGGTTGTGCAAACAGGAATCGGGAAAAGAAGGTCTCTGCCCCGAGGAGCTGACAAAACGAAGGGCGGGGTCCGGCTGAAGTTCAGCGCCTTCAACCCCTGCTGTTGCGCTCCTCAAACGAAAGGGGCTTCCGCTCAGCTGCTTCTCAGCCGGTGGAGACAAGCCATCGTCCTTATTAATATGAGTATTAATTAATATTAAGCGTACTGAACGCTTTTCAGCAGCCGCAACAAGGAATCTGCAAAGCGGTCGCATCCTGGAGGTTCCCCGTCGCTGGGGAGCTGCTTTCAGCCAGTCGTGGGGGTCCCGGGATGCTGAAGCCCCCCCCCACGCCAGTTTGGTTGGGACGGGGGGTGCCTCGCTTTGCAGTCCATCAGCCCCCTCCCTCCCCGGCAGGTCAGACGAGGGCCAGAGCAGCTGGGGGTGGGTGGGCTCAGGAGGCAGCAGGGGGGCCGGCGGGCCTCGGAAGAGTCTTGGGGGGGGCTGCCTGCTGGGAGGGGGGGCCTCTCGACCCCGCCTTCCCTGCGCCATTCCGTCCTCTTCCCGGGGGATCCCGGAAAGCAGCTCCAGGGACGGCCCCGGCCCCAGCGAGGCGACCCTACTGCGCAGGGCGAGGCGTCCCGGAGTCCGGTCCAGGAGCGACCCCGCTGCCCCACCGAGGACGCGGGCTAGGGAGGCAGGGGAGGCAGAGCCTCCCCGCCGCCTGGGAGGTGCCCAAGCACGTGCAACCCTCGCGGAGCGTGGAGGGGGGGGCGCGTGGGTTGAGTGTGCTTGCTTCACTTGCGGAGGCTCTGCCTCACCTGCCCCCACAGCCTCTGGGCCCCTCGAGGACCGATCGCTGGGGAAGACTCGCCTGTCCGCTCGCAATTCTCTGACCAGGTTGACTCCCCGGAAACGGCGCCCAAACTTAAGATCGAGGCTGTTGCTGGCCTCCTCTCGGTACTATCATCATCATCATCATCTTCATCCGCTGCCCCTTCTTTAGCTGGGCTTGGTGTTAATTACTAGCCGGGCCCCACCCAGGGGCCGAGGACGTCGTAATGTATTTACAGAGAGAATGTGTGCTGAACCAAGCGGGGCAGCTTTTAGGATTTGACCGAGAGTAAATGTGGGCACAAGCCCGACCAGGTCTACTCGGAAGTAAGTTCAGTTCTGTTCAATGGGGCTTACTCTCAGGACAGTGTGGTTAGGGCTGCAGCCTTTGTCAATGCTCAGATTTGCTCTAAATGCCCTTCAAGCGCTTTTGGGATAACCACGGCTGGTTTGCACCGTAATCTTTGGATTGACATTTTTTAATCCTGATATTTAAACATAAATATAAATATTTATATGATTTTTTTTCATGCTCTTTCTCATCACTTCTACTGTCGGCAGGAATTGCTATGTCGATGATGGTCACTTAATTATTTTCTATTACTGCAATACCTGCTGCATTATGCGCCAAACCTTTATCGGTTTGTATTTGAAAATCCCACAAGATTTTGACGTTCTCATTTTCTGTCACTTTTTCTGGTTTTTTTGCTTCCGCCAATTAACTGTTTCGATGCTGTAACTTCCGCATAATTTCCAATGGATCGTTTGAGCCTCTGTACCATATCTAGATTTATCATCAGTCTGTGCAATCCTCTTGCAGGAACAAACAGCCCTATCCTATCCACACTATCCTGGGAGTAAGCCCCACTAATGGGACTTACTTCGGAGTAGACGTGCACAGGATTGGGCTGTCAGGCTGCAATCCTCTCCACACTTTCCTGGGAGCAAGTCCCATTGACGATAATGGGGCTTACTTCTGAGTAGACAGGCATAGGATTGGGCCCCAAGTATCTTGGGGGGCGGGGTGAAGCTTCTTCTGCATTGAGCATCATTTGATGATTTTTTCAATTCTGGTGTTTATTGCCTGTGTTTGAATCACCTGCTCTTGGGCTGCTAATATTAAGGACTCTGTTTCTTTCTTGAGGGTTCCAGATGTGAACCATAGCCAGGTTTTCTCATTATCTATTTTGTCTTTAATCTTTTCCATATATTAGCCATGCAGTGCTTTATTGAGCCGGCTTTCAGTTCTTGTTTGATAGCATTTTTCCTGCACTGTTTGTAAGTTTGCTTAACTTTTAGTAAGTTCCTATTCGTTACTTCAATAAGTGCTTGTTCTCAACTCTTTTACAAAGTCAACCAGTGTACATTTTTCTTCCTCCACTGTTTGTTTTACTTGCCAAAGCCCCCTGCCATCAGATTTACAAGGCAAATGCAATTTGTCAATATCAGAGCATAGTGTATTGTCATAAGGTAGCGTTCTCTGAAGTGCTACCTGTTCCACGCGCAGGGCCAGCTAGGCAGGCGGAGATCAGGGGTCTCAATGCGTGGATGAGACGGTGGTGTAGGGAGGAGGGGTTTAGATTCGTTAGGCACTGGGGAACGTTTTGGGACAAGCGGGGCCTGTACAAGAGGGACGGGCTCCATTTGAACCAGAATGGAACCAGACTGCTGGCGCATAACATTAAAAAGGTGGCAGAGCAGCTTTTAAACTGATCCCTGGGGGAAGGCCGACAGGAGCCGAGGGGCATCCGGTTCGGGACTCCTCATCCCTATGGGATGAGGATGGGGAGGTTAGAGAACAACAAGACAAAGGCAGGGTAGGAGAAGAAATTGGGAAAGGTAGGGAGATGGGATGTGATAGACAGTTTGGCACAATGAGAGGATGCGGGGACAAAGGAGCGAATAAGCAGTCCGTCCTGGGGCATTCCGTGTATAATTGCTTTTATGCGAATGCCCGAAGTCTACGAGCAAAGGTGGGAGAACTGGAATGTCTGGTGACAAGGGAAAATATTGACATAGTGGGCATAACGGAAACCTGGTGGAATGCGGAGAATCAGTGGGATACCGCAATCCCGGGCTATAAACTCTACAGGAGGGACAGGCAGGGGCGTGTTGGAGGTGGGGTGGCCCTTTATGTTAAGGAAGGGATAGAATCCAGCAAAGTAGAGATTGAAGGTGGGTCCGACTCCACCGTAGAATCTCTGTGGGTTAAATTACCAGGCTTGAGCAGCGATGTAATACTGGGGGTGTGCTATCGCCCTCCAGACCAGAAATCTGATGGGGACCTTGAAATGAGGAAACAGATCAGGGAGGTGACAAGGAAGGACAGGGTTGTAATCATGGGGGACTTCAATTATCCTCATATTGACTGGGTCAATTTGTGTTCTGGTCACGATAAGGAAACCGGATTTCTTGACGTGCTAAATGACTGTGTCTTAGATCAGCTAGTCACGGAGCCCACCAGAGGACAGGTGACTCTGGATTTAATTTTGTGCGGTACGCAGGACCTGGTTAGAGATGTAAACGTTACTGAGCCATTGGGGAACAGTGATCATGCTGCGATCCGTTTTGACGTGCACGTTGGGGGAGGAATACCAGGCAAATCTCTAACAAAAACCCTTGACTTCCGACGGGCGGACTTCCCTCAAATGAGGAGGCTGGTTAGAAGGAGGCTGAAAGGGAGGGTAAAAAGAGTCCAGTCTCTCCAGAGTGCATGGAGGCTGCTTAAAACAACAGTAATAGAGGCCCAGCAGAGGTGTATACCGCAAAGAAAGAAGGGTTCCACTAAATCCAGGAGAGTGCCCGCATGGCTAACCAGCCAAGTTAGAGAGGCTGTGAAGGGCAAGGAAGCTTCCTTCCGTAAATGGAAGTCTTGCCCTAATGAAGAGAATAAAAAGGAACATAAACTGTGGCAAAAGAAATGTAAGAAGGTGATAGGGGAGGCCAAGCGAGACTATGAGGAACGCATGGCCAGCAACATTAAGGGGAATAATAAAAGCTTCTTCAAATATGTTAGAAGCAGGAAACCCGCCAGAGAAGCGGTTGGCCCTCTGGATGGTGAGGGAGGGAAAGGGGAGATAAAAGGAGACTTAGAGATGGCAGAGAAATTAAATGAGTTCTTTGCATCTGTCTTCACGGCAGAAGACCTCGGGCAGATACCGCTGCCCGAACGGCCCCTTCTAACCGAGGAGTTAAGTCAGATAGAGGTTAAAAGAGAAGATGTTTCAGACCTCATTGATAAATTAAAGATCAATAAGTCACCGGGCCCTGATGGCATACACCCAAGGGTTATTAAGGAATTGAAGAATGAAGTTGCAGATCTCTTGACTAAGGTATGCAACTTGTCCCTCAAAACGGCCACAGTGCCAGAAGATTGGAGGATAGCAAATGTCACGCCTATTTTTAAAAAGGGAAAGAGGGGGGACCCGGGAAACTATAGGCCGGTCAGCCTAACATCTATACCGGGTAAGATGGTGGAATGCCTCATCAAAGATAGGATCTCAAAACACATAGACGAACAGGCCTTGCTGAGGGAGAGTCAGCATGGCTTCTGTAAGGGTAAGTCTTGCCTCACAAACCTTATAGAATTCTTTGAAAAGGTCAACAGGCATGTGGATGCGGGAGAACCCGTGGACATTATATATCTGGACTTTCAGAAGGCGTTTGACACGGTCCCTCACCAAAGGTTACTGAAAAAACTCCACAGTCAGGGAATTAGAGGACAGGTCCTCTCCTGGATTGAGAACTGGTTGGAGGCCAGGAAGCAGAGAGTGGGTGTCAATGGGCAATTTTCACAATGGAGAGAGGTGAAAAGCGGTGTGCCCCAAGGATCTGTCCTGGGACCGGTGCTTTTCAACCTCTTCATAAATGACCTGGAGACAGGGTTGAGCAGTGAAGTGGCTAAGTTTGCAGACGACACCAAACTTTTCCGAGTGGTAAAGACCAGAAGTGATTGTGAGGAGCTCCAGAAGGATCTCTCCAGACTGGCAGAATGGGCAGCAAAATGGCAGATGCGCTTCAATGTCAGTAAGTGTAAAGTCATGCACATTGGGGCAAAAAATCAAAACTTCACATATAGGCTGATGGGTTCTGAGCTGTCTGTGACAGATCAGGAGAGAGATCTTGGGGTGGTGGTGGACAGGTCGATGAAAGTGTCGACCCAATGTGCGGCAGCAGTGAAGAAGGCCAATTCTATGCTTGGGATCATTAGGAAGGGTATTGAGAACAAAACGGTTAGTATTATAATGCCGTTGTACAAATCGATGGTAAGGCCACACCTGGAGTATTGTGTCCAGTTCTGGTCGCCGCATCTCAAAAAAGACATAGTGGAAATGGAAAAGGTGCAAAAGAGAGCGACTAAGATGATTACGGGGCTGGGGCACCTTCCTTATGAGGAAAGGCTACGGCGTTTGGGCCTCTTCAGCCTAGAAAAGAGACGCTTGAGAGGGGACATGATTGAGACATACAAAATTATGCAGGGGATGGACAGAGTGGATAGGGAGATGCTCTTTACACTCTCACATAATACCAGAACCAGGGGACATCCACTAAAATTGAGTGTTGGGCGGGTTAGGACAGACAAAAGAAAATATTTCTTTACTCAGCGCGTGGTCGGTCTGTGGAACTCCTTGCCACAGGATGTGGTGCTGGCGTCTAGCCTAGACGCCTTTAAAAGGGGATTGGACGAGTTTCTGGAGGAAAAATCCATTATGGGGTACAAGCCATGATGTGTATGCGCAACCTCCTGATTTTAGGAATGGGTTAAGTCAGAATGCCAGATGTAGGGGAGAGCACCAGGATGAGGTCTCTTGTTATCTGGTGTGCTCCCTGGGGCATTTGGTGGGCCGCTGTGAGATACAGGAAGCTGGACTAGATGGGCCTATGGCCTGATCCAGTGGGGCTGTTCTTATGTTCTTATGTTCTTAAGTTTGAGTTTTCCAGATCCAAAGTATCCAAATCAGCTTGAGATCAATTGATTATTCCAGTAGGATATCTTATGACTGGTATGGCCCAGCTGTCAAATGGCCCTAAATGTGTTCCCACCGTTTAATTTGGATTTCAAGATTTTTCTGAACTTCTGGGTGTATTCTTTTTTGATAATGGTCTTCACTTCTTCATCTTTGATGTTATCCAATTGTAGAATGCCAAGATATGTATAGGCTTCTTTTAAGATTGTGAGCACTAGGGAACCACTTGACTCTTAATGAAAGACATAATATAATATAATATAATATAATATAATATAATATAATATAATATAATATAATATATAAACCAGTGTTTCTCAAACTGTGGGTTGGGACCCACTAGGTGGGTCGTGAGCCCATTTCAGCTGGATCCACATTCATTTCAACATTTTATTTTTAATATATTAGGCTGGATGCTCCCATGGGATGTGACTGCATTTGGGGAAATGTTACAGACCTGTACTTTTAACAAGCTACTATGTATATTCTTTTAACGATGATAGTCAATGGGACTGACTCCTGGGTAAGTGTGGGTAGGATTGCAGCCTAGGGTTGTTAAAAATGTTCCTGCTTGATGATGTCACTTCTGGTCGCGACGTCACTTCCGGTGGGTCCTGACAGATGCTCATTCTAAAAAGTGGGTCCCAGTGCTAAAGGTGTGAGAACCAGTGATTATAAACGAAAGGCACATACTAAAATCTCCGAGTTAAGTCCCAGGGAATTGAATTGGGGAGGGGGGCTTTGCTCTCCCTCCCCCACCTGGACTGGTGCTCTCTTTCGGGTCAGTGTCCCTTTCCCCACGTGACTCTCCGGCGTTTCCAGGCGGTTCTCCTGTGCCTGAAATGGGTCCGTTTCCCCCCCCCCCCTCCGAGGCGCGGTGGTGGCGAACCAGCCAGAAGTGTCTGCAGCCCCCCCCCCCCAGGGCGGGCGGGGTGGGAAGTGGGCGGGTGGGGGAGAGGGTCTGGCCGAACCTTTCCCATTTCTTTTGGGGGGGGGTTCCTCGGCGGGGACGCTAGGGGGCGTGGGCGGGTGGCGGCCAGGGGGGCTCCTAGCTGGGGGTTACTGAGCTGGAGGCAGCGCGCTGTGCGAGGCGGGTCCGCTCGGCGAGCTCCAGGACTTGGGAGGGGGGGGGGGTCCACTGCCCACGTCCACTGCCCAGCCCGTTGCCACAACAGCAGGCAGTCGGAGGGGTGCGGCTGCCAGCCCCCCCTCCCCCCGTGGGCCCGCAGAGAGTCGGGGCCCGATCCTGCCCAACTTTCCAGCCCTGGCGAGGGAACAGACGTGCCTTTCCCCGGCGGAGGCCTCCAGGACTCGCCTCCCGGCCCGGGGTGCAGCACACGCCGCACTGGCAGGGCTGGCCCTCCGGGGCCGCTTCTCGGTCTCGCCAGGCAGCGGGGAAGACGGGTCGCCGTCTGAGCAAGAGGCCGGCCGAGGCCAGGGGACGGGCGCTGTGCTGGCAGTGGAAAGGGGGCTTCGGGGGCGGGAGGGGGGGCTCTGGATCCCGGTCGTGCCTCCCGCAGGGCGTCCTTCCCGTCCAAACCCTTCCCCGGCTCCCCGCGGAACCCGGAGACTTTGCGCACGTGTGAAGCGCCAGACCCGGGCTCGCCCTCCCCAGCCTCGTCTCGAGGCTTGCTCTGGTTGCAAAGCGCCCCCCCCCACTTTCCCTGCGGGGCTCTGCCTCCGGCTCCCTCGCCCCAGGGGATGTGGGCACCTCGTTCTGCGTGGCGCTTCTTGCTGCCAGTCCTGGACGACCAACCCGAGGGCCCCCATCCAGCACAGACTTGGGGGTGTCGGGTTTCGGTAGGACCCTGGGGAGCAGAACTGGAAACTAGCCTGGGGCTCTCACACTGCTCAAGTCACAACGCAAATCCAAGGGCACAATCCTAGCCAGGTCTACTCAGAAATAAGTTCTCTTTTGTTCAGTGGGGCTTACTCTCAGGAAAGTGTGATGAGGATTGCAGCCTCAATCTATGTTAAGGCGACGTTTGAAACAGTGCGCACAGCCCCACTTCTCAAAAAAGAAGTGCCTAAGGCCAGGGGGTTGGACTAGATGACCTCTGAGGTCCCTTCCAAGTCTATGGTTCTAAGTCCGAAGGCGCAGGAGAAGCAGCCAGAGGGTCAAGGGGCTGGAGTGGGGTGTGGAAAAGGCAGAAGCGTTTGGGGCTTCCAAAGTCTAGAAATAATGATTGAGGGGCCCGATCCTGCTCAACTTTCCACCACCAAGGCAGTCCTGAGGAATGGGAATACATGTTCCCCTACCAGGAGGCCTCCTTCTGTGACTGGTTCCCCCCCCACAGGATGCAGTGCACACCCTGTTGACATGGTTGCATCAGCACTGGGAAGTTGGATAGGATTGGACTCCAGGCTCATAAAACTCCTTGTGGTGGTGGGGGGGGAGAGAGAGAGAGACTTTTTTCTCTCTCACACAACACTAAAACAGGTGATAGCAAAAACAAAACAAAGACTGAGAAAAGATTGAGAATGTTGCACATTGTCACCTGTGCATGATGTGCACCTGTCACCCCGCATGATGTGGGGATGGCCGCAAGTTTGAATGCTTTTAAAAGAGGATTGCACAAGGAACAGGCCTGTCTATGGCAGACAATGGCTATGCACTCCCTCCACAGTCAGCGAGCATGTCTGAATACCAGATGCAGGTGAGCAGCAAAAAGAAGGGAGGAATGTGCCTTCTCCTATCTCTCGCTTGTGGGATTCTCAGAGGTAGCTTGTGGGCCACTGTGGGAAACAGAAGGCTGGACTAGAGGAACCCCTGAGCTGATCCAGCAGGGTTTTTCTAATGTCCTTATGTTGCAAGAAGGTGGTTATGTGTCTCAAAGGGGCCAATACCAAAGGCTGGGGTGAAGGGGGACAGTGGTTCCCTCCTGCTAAATATAGTAGGGCTACTACTTAAGAATTGCTTCTTAGCCCAGAAAGGAAGGGAGGATATTTATGAACAGAATTGTCCAATTAATCTACAGAACTCCTTGCCACTGGGTGTTGGATGGCTGCATAAATAGCACACATTGTTCTTTTAAGGGCTTGATGGGTAGCAGACACATTTGGGGGGGGCAGAATCAATTAGATTTTTATTGACAGAAGTTAGCCCAAAATGAAGAAAAGAGTAATCTGTGTCTCCATACGAAGTCTACAAATATTTTACCTATGATGACTCTAAAAAAAAACACACATTAAAATTACTTTCTGCTTTGCTTGTATTTTCTATGCTTGTGTAGCTAAAAAATCCTTAAATACAACTTTTTCTGGACAGAGTATAATTTTCAGTCTTTCAGACAGGGTGGTGGGTTTGTCTGGACGGATTTTCCATGGAGGAAAGGGGGTGTGTGTGTGTGTGTGTGTGTGTGTGTGTGTGTGTGTGTGTGTGTGTGTGTGTGTGTGTGTGTCAAAGCCCCTTATCCACAGCCTTCTCTTAGGGATCAGTGTTGCACTGGTTTTTACTTCTGGAATGATCTTCCGTGCCTCTGACTTCAGGCTTATTCCACAAAGTGTTGTGATGCGATGCCCACCATCATGTATGCCATGGAACCTGTGCACAGCACATACACACGACATCCATAAGAACATAAGAACATAAGAACAGCCCCACTGGATCAGGCCATAGGCCCATCTAGTCCAGCTTCCTGTACCTCACAGCGGCCCACCAAATGCCCCAGGGAGCACACCAGATAACAAGAGACCTCATCCTGGTGCTCTCCCCTAAAGACCAGATTCCCACATTCATGCTGTGTCCCAGAAAAGGGGTGGGAGGATTGTGGCATGGGGGCACACCGCTCACTCAATGCATGTGCAGGATATAGACAAGCCCAAGTGCAATCATCTGGGTGGTATTTCTGTATTTGCTCTGGTGTGAACCAGCGTGAGGTGCGTGAGTGTACTAGCAGCCAGTTTTCAATTTGGCACAACGGGAAGGCAGCTTTCATCGCAATTCTCTGTGTGCCTACTCAGAAGTAAGTCCTGTTTCGTTCAATGGCATTTTCTCCCAGGTAAGTGTGCATATGATAGCAGCCTAAACACACTTACTTGGGAGTAAACTCTATTGAACTGAATGGGGCTTACTTCTGAGTAGACACATAGGGCCTGCTTGCACTGTGCATTTTGGTTCACCTTTCCCAATTGATGTTTATGGGTTTTCTCTCACACTCCTGAAATCCCCTTTTTTTAATTAGCCAGCCGGCAACGGGACTCTGTAGGGTGGGAGGGTTGCCTGTGAAAGCCTGTCTGGGCAGAGAGAGAAGGCAGAATCATGGCTGAACACTCTGGCCTCCTTCTCTCCTCTCCTTTGCTTCCTTCCCCTCTCACTTTTCAAAACAAAGATGAGGGGTGAGCAACAGAGGGGGTCTTGTCTTCACTCTGCCACGGAAAGGAGGCCTTGTCATGGCCCTCTCAGCAGGGGTTCATATTTTTTAGAACCCAACCTCTCCAGCAGGGACCTGCGGTGTGGGGAGAGCAGGTGAAGCAGAGCTGCCCCACTGGAGTCCTTTGAAAAACACCGCCACCATGTGAGTGCTTGCGCAGCTCACACAGTAGTGGCACTTTTCAAAGAACTCCAATGGGGTGAGACTGCCTCACCTGCTGCCCCCATACTGCAAGTCCCTGCTCTCCAGGCTTGGGGGAGTTTGGGGCACGACATGCTTGAGTCCTCCCCTGTAGGAACCTCTCAGCCACATGTCCAAAGTGGAGATCTAACCTAGCCTGACCTGCTAGCTTTCTATATGAAAGCATTTGATCTCCCGAGGACCCCTTACCTGCTGCCTAAGAAACCAGGCATCATTTGCTTCTCACCCTACTCATGCGCTGCTTGGGAAACATAGACACTTTGTTCTCTTTTGCACCCTATGCAAATCATGGGTCACGGTGCTGTCTGAGCCCTAATTATGCTTAATATTATCTTCATGTTTTATGCATCTTGGAAGCCTCCCTGATTTCAAATGGCAGGATCGGCAATGAATGAATGAATGGAGGATTTTATCCGGTATAAGGAGTCGGCTGTTGTAAACTCTTAAGAGCATGATTGAGCACCCTGTAATGATTTTGCAGTTGCATATCCTTTGGAGGGAAGGGTGGGAATATGCAGAGCTGGCCAGGGCTTCCCACTTGCAAGGTACCTTGTTGCACCAAATTGTAGCTCCTTACTTGGAGGAAGGAAGAGGAAGTGAGAAGGAAACAAGAGAGGGATGGGCTGCACCATCTCCTCCACACTTCTAATAATAATACAGGTATTTATATATACCGCCTTTCTTGGTCTTTATTCAAGACTTTATTCAAGGCGGTTTACATAGGCAGGCTGATTAAATCTCTGTAGGGATTTTTACAATTGAAAGAAGGTTCTATCTTTCAAGAACCACAACAGTCCAGATGTTTCACTCTGATCTGGTTTCACATTCTGGCCTCCATCCTCCCAAGATGGAATAGCTCAGCTTCAGCTTGTCAGCTGCTTCAAGGTCGCACGGTGCCGGTGGCCTTGAACTGGCGACCTTGTGGATGTTATCTTCAGGCAAATGGAGGCTCTACCCTCTAGACCAGACCTCCTGCCTTTCTACTCCATTCTCTTCTTCTTTTTCAAGTCCTGCAGCAGCAGGAGAGGTGGGCAGGAGGAGGTGGGTGGCAGAGGCCCTCTGTCAATTCCCTGCCTGAGACAATGGCCTCAGTTGACCTCATGGTGGTGCTGGTCTTGAGAATATACTAACCTCTCCCCAAATCAGTCTTGGAACTGCGGAAGTCAAATCTGACTCCCAAGTCCCTGAGATTTTGCTACCATGGATTACAAATTTAGAATTTGACTCCAGGATTTCTTTGGGGGCTGCTCCAGAGGTTTAATGGGCATCCGTGCACAGGAAGCCCTTCCTGCCTATGCCCCATTGAAATGAATGGGACCTGCGCAAGTGTGTCTGTCCGTGCATTCGTGCAGAACTTTAGTGCAAGAATGCAACATGGGATGACGTACACGTGGGTGTCATGTTCATTTCCTACATGATGGTATCTGCAGTATAGGAACTGTGTAACGGCTGAAGAGAAACTTCTGCAGGATTTTAATATCACAGTGTCTGGGCAAAGCTGCCTTGAAACTACCCTCCATTTTTTCATTCTTCATCCTTCATCCTCCATTCTAACATTTTCATCCTTCTCTTTTCAGCAACCTTTTTGGTTCTGTGGGGGGGGGGGCAGTAGCGCCACTACCTTTTCTTGGACCTGATGTGGTGACTCCACACTCCACTGACCCCAATGGTGTCACCTCCACAGAGTGTAAAGATATGGAATTGGCAGTGCTGTGGTGTGTTCACATCACCACCAATTACTCCCGGCTTGTGAGCTGCTGAAGGGGTCACTCCAATGAGTCCAGCCAACTCATCTTCTTCGCTCTGCTCCGAGTTCTGTAGCAGGCAGTCAACACCCTTTGGCCATCTTTGGCCACTCTGAGCCTACCCTACTCAACCAAATCACTTCTTTGTGAACAGGAAGCACCTTGGGGTGATTGAAGGTGCCTGAGGCTGTGAGGGGGGCACCCCCCAGAGTCACGAAAGAGGAGAAAATACCCCACAATCTTGGCTATATCAGTGTTTCTCAAACTGTGGGTTGGGACCCACTAGGTGGGTCATGAGCCCATTTCAGGTGGGTCCCCATTCATTTCAATATTTTATTTTTAATGTATTAGACTTGATGCTACCATGGTATGAAACTGCATTTGGGGAAATGTTACAGACTGTACTTTTAACAGACTACTATGTATATTCTTTTAACAATGACGGTCAATGGGACTTACTCCTGGGTAACTGTGGGTAGGATTGCAGCCTAGGATTGTTAAAAATGTTCCTGCTTGATGATGTCACTTCCGGTCATGACATCACTTCCGGTGGGTCCTGACAGATACTCATTCTAAAAAGTGGGTCCCATTGCTAAAGGTGTGAGAACCATTGCTGTAGCTTCTTCGCATTTTGTGACATTTAGGAAATGGAACCTGATTGTCGCTCTCAGCCAAGAGCGAGCCCAAAATATTTGTCCGCTTGTGGGTTTATTTTGAGAGCCATGCGGAGAGAGCCGGGTGAGCAGCTGGGGTGTCTCACTGCATTTCCTAATTTACGCTCCGCTCCGTGCCATACCTGTGATGCCACCATCTGCTCCAGATGTGCCTGGCCTGGCCTCGAAGAACAGCTTGACTCTGGGGGAAAAAATGTGACCCCAATAAAAACATTAGCAGAGTGTAGTGGGGAGAGTGATGAAAGATGATCCATGTCTGTGGTGGTGTGAGGATAAAGGTAGGCGTGGAATATGGACAGCCGCCTTTCGGCCTCCTTGAGCAGTTTGGAAGACATCACAAATATGCCAACTCCTGTCTCGAGTTATGGGGGAGGTGCTCTCAATCTCAGAACCAGAAAGGATGCCCAGTGGGTCATCTCAGGCCACTGCAGGGTACCACTCTTAATGTCTGGTGTTCTTGCCACATGTACACTGCAGTGTTCTCTAGGAGATGCATGTCATGCATCAAGGGGAGGCATTTGTCTGCAAACACTGAGAGAGGTGCACTGGAGAGTCATGATTACCCCTCATTGTATGACCTGTGGCGCCCCCCCATGTGCCTCTATCAGGGTTTTCACCCAGTGCAACACATCTTCATGAATAAATTGCAGGAGTTTGGTCCATCAATCAATTAAATGTGCATAACATTGTGTAGGAATTGAATTTACCCCTGGGGAGTAAACTGTTCAAGAGACATACTGCGTGCTATAGGAGGCATCCTCTTAGAAAAGGCATTTCCTCCTACTTGAGAGAGAAGGAGAGATGCCTCTTCCAAGAGAGTGTCAGACACTTTTTGGGTGTGTGTGTGTGTGTATAGTTGTATCATTTGTAGTCATGACTAAGCCCCATGGAAATGAATGAGCCAAATGAGTCACTTGAGCAGAGCACCACTCATATATATTCAATCATAACATTTTCTGAGTATGCATCAGAAAGAGCATCACATGTATAATCTTGATGATGTCCTTACAACTTACAGGATTATAAGTAAGGCAAGTGAGTAGGATTGTAAGCAAGAAAGGATTATGCTGATGGGGAAGACGGAGGCCAAGAGGGACTGGTTAAGGTCACCTTCTGAATTAATGGCAGAGGCAAGATTTCCACCAGGCAAGTTCAGACCCAATCCATGGCCTGGGCGCATACAGACCTGTGCCAGCTATTTAGCTGGAATAGGTTCAAGTAGACTCTCCTGTGCCGTGGAGACTTACCTGTGGTAAGAGAACAACTGTATCCTTATCCAGAGAAGACCCCCACAACACCCCCCTGCAGGATGCAGCGATAGCCATTGGGTGGGGAAGAACTGGGCTCAAAGGCAGCCACTCCCTTGGGTTTTGTTGGCCACGGGGCCAGGCAAACCGCTGTACCAAAGTGACCCTGACAATCCATTTCAGGAAGTCCTTCTCATTAGGGGGCTTTCACAGAACACATCAACATGCCTGTTCAGACCTTGAACTCTGGGTCCAGCCCTCTATTCTGCATTTTTTTCCTGCAGTCTTGCTGAATTGTGTCCTACGCACAGTCCCATCTATGAGGAACTTTTATAAACCCCCAAGAAAGGCAGGTCTGTTGTTTCTTTGGTGGTTTTTGGCCCCTCATGCTTGACCTCAGCACATCACTGTCATTGAAGCCCCGACTCTGTCTCTGAGATTCCCAGTGGAGCTGGTAAAGGATCGCTCTCCTCTCCCTTTCTGACATTCTTTTAAATATTTCAGAGCAACCTGCCTGCCTGGCCGCCTCCTTCCCACCCTCCATCTTGTCCTTCTCTCCAGCCATTTCTCAGAAGACTCGCCTCCCAGACCTCTCAATCATCTCTGAAGTTTCCCCTTTGGGTGCTTTCCCATTTGTCAAAGGCTGTTTGTCAGCAGTGGTGACCCGGAATCCGATGTGCACAGCCTCACATGCAGCCTTCCCAAAGCTGACTGGGTGGCAACTGCCACATTCTTAGTTTGGCCCAGTGGGTTCTGTTCATGCGGACGCTGGGTGCACTACGTCGACCCTGCGAGGGCCTCCAGCAGGGGGTACAAAATGTTTTTGGGGCCTCTTTCCTTCTCCATTGGATCATAATTATATGAATATGTAGGCTTACACAAAATATGATTGCCAGTCTTCACACAAAATATGCAAACATTTTCTGAGATCCCAAAGAAATTTCCGGCTCCCCTCCCAGGCCCCTTTTTTGACCCCAGGCCCAGATATAATGTATCCCTTGCATTCCCCAGTCATGCGCCCTTGTGAGATGGGAATATGTAAGATCCCAGGAAATTTTTGGGCCCCCCTCCTTTGGCTCTTGAACATAAGAACAGCCCCACTGTATCAGGCCATAGGCCCATCTAGTGCAGCTTCCTGTATCTCACAGCGGCCCACCAAATGCCCCAGGGAGCGCACCAGATAACAAGAGACCTGCAAGGCTTCCTGGGAATTGTAGTTAAGAACATAAGAACAGCCCCACTGGATCAGGCCAGAGGCCCATCTAGTCCAGCTTCCTGTATCTCACAGCGGCCCACCAAATGCCCCAGGGAGCACACCAGGTAACAAGAGACCTGCAAGGCTTCCTGGGAATTGTAGTTAAGAACATAAGAACAGCCTCACTGGATCAGGCCAGAGGCCCATCTAGTCCAGTTTCCTGTATCTCACAGCGGCCCACCAAATGCCCCATGGAGCACACCAGGTAACAAGAGACCTGCAAGGCTTCCTGGGAATTGTAGTTAAGAACATAAGAACAGCCCCACTGGATCAGGCCAGAGGCCCATCTAGTCCAGTTTCCTGTATCTCACAGCGGCCCACCAAATGCCCCAGGGAGCACACCAGATAAATGCACCAGGGAGCACTCTTGGGCCTTTTGAAGCTGAGTCCAGGTACGATTTACTCCCTGCACCCCCTCTCATGGGCTCTGGACTCTGCAGCGCTTTCTGCATTGAAAGCACTTCACATTCGCTGTCTTGGTCATTTTCCCCACCGTCTTGTTGTATTCTCATTTTGTCCTTCTGCATCACCTGGATCGAGTGAAGTTCAATTTGGTATTTTATTGGGACTTTGCCTGAGTCAATGTTTGCTGGGGTTATTGGGGTTGAGGTTGGCCCACCTTTGAAGCTGTCTAGGGCAGGTGGTAGACAGGCAGGTTGCCCACTACCTACCTGCCTCTGTCCCCCTCTTCCCTTTCAAACAGAGGGAGTAAGTGGAAGGAGGAGGAGAAGCAATGAAGGCAGAGGGGCACAGCCCCCCCCATCACCTGACGATGGGCCTCTTGGATGGGCTAGCTCTGAGTTTGAGTCCCAGAAACCCTGACGGACAGCAGCAGTAGGTGAGCTTATAAGAGGGAATGAAAGTGGGGAGAGGGAAAGGAAGAGAAGAGAGAAACAAGGGGGTGGGGACAGCTTGAAAAGATGCCAAGCAAAGGTGGAGGAAGATTGGGAGCCAGCAGCGAGGCCCTTGGGGTTCTGTGGTCCTTGCAGAGAGAGAGAAGGATGAGTTTAATATTTTGGATGTCCCTCCAGGCAACGTGAGCAAAGCAGGTCATCCGTTCTGTGCTCGTAGAAGAGTGACAGACAGCCTACATATGTTCCAGAAACATGGGGAAAGAATGGCGTTGCCTGCCGAAGGAGACATTTATGGGATCTGGGTTCCCTCCCAGCCCCAGCTCAGCTGTGAGCTGCCTTCTGGGTGACCCTGAAACAACATCGGGGGTGGGAGGCACACAGCAGCCGCTCATAAAGTGTTCCTCCTCCATGAGCTGTGTCAAGTGGCGCACTGGATCAGCAGTTTCTGGGCTGCCGTGACACCTTCTCCTGTTGCGCATCCCAGGCAGGGCTGGCTTTAAGCCAATTGGGCCCCGTGTCCAAGGGCCCCTCCCACAAGAGGGTAAAAAAAAAAATTCTTACCAAAGCATTTCACGGTAATTAAAACAAGTAGTTTTGTAACTGTTTACTTTTCAAAGGTAATCCACACATTTGGTTTGTTTACTTGTCGGCTTACCTGCCTGCAATTTTATATTGGTGTGCTTAAAGCCATTGGGACCCTTAACGCAAATGTACTTTTCAAGCGCACACTTTGATTGCTCTTCATTGTACTACAGAGATGGATTGTCAGAATGCCAGATGCAAGGGAGGGCACCAGGATGAGGTCTCTTGTGATCTGGTGTGCTCCCTGGGGCATTTGGTGGGCCACTGTGAGATATAGGAAGCTGGACTAGATGGGCCTATGGCTTGATCCAGTGGGGCTGTTCTTATGTTCTTAACTACAATTCCCAGGAGGCCTTGCAGGTCTCTTGTGATCTGGTGTGCTCCCTGGGGCATTTGGTGGGCCGCTGTGAGATACAGGAAGCTGGACCAGATGGGCCTATGGCCTGAGCCAGTGGGGCTGTTCTTATGTTCTTAACTACAATTCCCAGGAGGCCTTGCAGGTCCCTTGTTATCTGGTGTGCTCCCTGGGGCATTTGGTGGGCCGCTGTGAGATAAAGGAAGCTGGACCAGATGGGCCTATGGCCTGATCCAGTGGGGCTATTATGTTCTTAAGGCCTAGAGTAAAAGTTATTTCTATAAGATTCTGTGGGCTTTGGCTCTGAAGCTGTGGCCCCACAAAGCATGTTTCCAATTGGGCTCCGCAGTTCCTAAGGCCCCAGCCCCAACCCCAGGCATCTACAAGTATCTTCTGTTGGAGTTCTGTGCCCATGTGAATCTCCCCACTCCAAAAACTAAGCCTAGAAACAGGCAATTGTTTTAAAGGAAAGAGGTGAGAGAGAGGGACGGACATTTCCACAAGGAGGGAAATGTGGGGACCCCTCCCCACAAGGAAGAGGGGAACAGAACGGTAGGGAAGAGAAAAGTTGGAGAAGTTAGAGCCACGGAGGCACCACTTCTGCACACTTCCATTTTTTGATCCAGAGGAAGGGAGGAGCCGATCTGTGGGAGGCGGAAACCCCTTTCCAGCCTCCCTGAGGCAGTTGCTACAGCCTGCCCCGTAGATGAGCCGTCCCTGCCCATCAAGCTGTGCATCTTTCGTTCATTGCACAAGAAGGAAGCTGCATGACTAACCTTCTCCTACAGAGAAAATGTTATTCTTGCAGATCCACATTTCAGTAAATTAAAAAGAAAAAAAAAAGAGGGGAAAAAAACACGCGAGCCCAGTGCTGACAACTGTAATGATTTTCACTTTAATTGGGACATAACGGACTTTTCATTAAACACCGCTGAACGAGAAATCGTTTGCCAGTTGGCTACACAGTGTGTGTTTTGTGCGTTCGTGACATGCAACCATTTGCTTTGTTGTGCGTTGCGGGTGCCGAGCGAGCAAGAGATAATACACAGAAAATGTGCAACAGCAAAACATCAAATTCCAAGCCTGGAAAATGTGGTTGTGATGACGACGTTGAGGTCTGTGTCTTTGGTTCAGTTTCGTAGTCACATAGAAAATAATCTCCCACCCAGGTGGGGTTACAAGCTGCGATCGCATGTCTCCAAAGACGCTTGCAGCATCTTTGCTTAAAGAAATATATGTTAACCCCCCCCAAGTATGCCACTGTGACTTGCCTGACATTTTTGTGCTGTTGGGTGCTTGCTCTTGTCAGCTGAATTTCTCCGCGCACACAGGCACGCAACATGCACTCCTTGAGATTTAAGGTGGGAAACATTCTAGCATTTTTTTAATATAAGATCTTTGCGGACTACTTCAAGAAAGGAGAGTGAGGCAGGCACCTCCGGTGACAGAATGGCCGGAGGACCCATGTAGACGGTCTAGCCTGCCGCTTTCCTTTCCTTTGCACTTCCTCTTGCAACGTATTCTCTTCCTCCTTTTGAATCCAGGGAATGGGAGGAGGAGCAGCAGTAGTTGCTGGTGTGTCGCCAAGTAAGGGCCATGAGCAGCATTTGGCATGCCTCTTCAGGTGCCACATGGGTCGGCTGCAGTGGTTCTGGTGGCGCACAGATTCATGGGGTGGGGGGGTTTATTATTGGCAATTGGTATTGCTTGAGGCCAGCTAATCAGGGATGCATCAGTGGCAGACTGCAAAGGGTCAGAGGGGGCGGCAGTTTTGTGGTGACTCTCAGCCCGAGTCTGCTACTGCTGCCACCTCCCTTCAACCTGTTGCCAGTGCAAACCACAGTGATCTGCGTCCCACTCACTTGAGTAAGAAGCAGATCATTCCCTGCCTTACCATGCTCCTCACACACTGCCGTGAAATCCGGAAGTGTGGGACTTCTGGTTTCATTTACAGGGAGGGTGCAAGTGCTGTCAGGTTTCATGGCAGTGTGCGAGGAACATGGTATTATTATTATTAGTTAGTTGGCAACCTTCAGTCTCGAAAGACTCTGGTATCGCGCTCTGAAAGGTGGTTCTGGAACAGCGTCTAGTGTGGCTGAAAAGGCCGATTCGGGAGTGACAATCCCTTCCGCACTGGGAGCAAGTGCAGTCTGTCCCTGGTCTGTCTCCCTGGCTGTGGGCCTTCCTTCTTTGCCTCTTTGCCTCAGACTGTTGGCCAAGTGTCTCTTCAAACTGGGAAAGGCCATGCTGCACAGCCTGCCTCCAAGCGGGCCGCTCAGAGGCCAGGGTTTCCCACTTGTTGAGGTCCACTCCTAAGGCCTTCAGATCCCTCTTGCAGACGTCCTTGTATCGCAGCTGTGGTCTACCTGTAGGGCGCTTTCCTTGCACGAGTTCTCCATAGAGGAGATCCTTTGGGATCCGGCCATCATCCATTCTCACGACATGACCGAGCCAACGCAGGCGTCTCTGCCAAGATTTTGGACTGACAATCAGCCTGAAGAAAACACAGGTCATGGTTCAGGATGTGGACTCACCTCCCTGCATTACAATCTCTGTGCATGAACTGGAGGTTGTCCATGACTTTGTGTACCTTGGCTCAACGATCTCCGACACTTTTTCTCTCGATACCGAGCTAAACAAGCGCATCGGTAAAGCAGCTACCACGTTTTCCAGACTCACAAAGAGAGTCTGGTCCAACAAGAAGCTGACGGAACATACCAAGATCCAGGTCTACAGAGCTTGCGTCCTGAGTACACTTCTGTACTGCAGCAAGTCATGGACTCTTCACTCACAACAGGAGAGGAAACTGAATGCTTTCCACATGCGCTGCCTCCGACGTATTCTCGGCATCACCTGGCAGGACAAAGTTTCAAACAACACAGTCCTGGAACGTGCTGGAATTATTATTATTAACAGTATTTATATACCGCTTTTCAACTAAAAGTTCACAAAGCGGTTTACAGAGAAAAATCAAAGAACTAAATGGCTCCCTGTCCCAAAAGGGCTTACAATCTAAAAAGGTAGAGGTGGGTTTTTTTTTGTTTTTTGTTTTTGTAGCAAGTAAGTATTTGGCATATCCGAGAAGTGGCAGATCCGAGAAAGGCTCAGGTGGTGGTGCTCCAGGTTGCACCACCCTTGGGCATGACTTCTGAACAAAACCTCCCTGCTTAGTGGTAGTATAGCTGAGTTCCAGAAGCTGAGGACAACACTGAACCAGATGAATTCTGGGAAAAGCTCCAGAATGAACCCATATAATGCCATGAACACAATTTCATTGATTGTGCTGAGACGACGTTGTCCAAACATTCTTCAAATGTCCCATTTTCCCATATCAAGCCTTGGGGTGGAGATATGGGAAAACTCCCCTGATTTTTCGCACTCCTCTGGGTGTGAAAAATGGTTGATCAGGTTGGACTCTGGTTGAGGGTCTCTGCCCACCTGGCTGGGCCAACCTTGAACCCTCGGTACTGCTGACAATGCACAATACATCATCAAGGGGTATTGATGGAGGTCAGTGCAGCACTTGTCCCAGGGTCCCTGCAATCTAAATTTTCTATCTCCCATCTCCTTTCTGTCCCTCCGACCTGTAGCCAGCTAACCTGTAACAGTCAGGTGTGTGGTACTCCTGTCAGGAGAGACTGCAGTACTCTGTGTAACAAAGTTTGAGCAATTTTGTATTTATTGGAATATTTTGATGTTTATTAATTTGGGTGCAAGGATTTCAAAAATGCCATTGTTTTTGACTTAGCATCAATAGTTTCGCCACAATTTGCACCGTGCAGTTGCCTGATAAGGCATGTATTACAATGCAGGGTAGATAAAACACACATTTTAAGATAACTAAAAAAAGTTTTGATGGTGCAAAAACAAACAAACAACGGAGGCTACCACTGGACTCTCTGAATTGCATAATTCAGAATTATACCTCTGAATTGTATGAGAAACATAACAAATTTGACATACATCATTTTTCTGTTACATAGATATTTGTTGCCCACATTGTTAGAGAAGAGGCCCTTTGCTTGGCCTTTGAAAGAAGGACTGAGTGAGCTGTTCTTGTTGTATGTCCAGAGTTGTCTGAAGATTTGAAAAAAAAAAAAAAAGGAGTGGGGAAAGATGGCACCCAGCCCTTAATTGGCAGCAGGCAGAATTAATTCCCTCGCAGCCACGTTTATTTTGGTCTGCAGTTGCATCAGCCCTTTTCTGCCTGTTCCCACCTACACATTAGAGTGGCTGTTTAGGAGAACTGTGGTGGTAGCAGCCCTGTCTACAGGGACAGTGGAGCCATTCTTAGAGGGAAGAGGGCAACAGGTAAGAGTGCTGGGCAGACGAGCAAGTTCTTAATGGGGACCAAAACTCAGTGGGTTGCTGATGGGTGGATTGCAAAAGGCCAGGAAGCTGTATTGATGGACTGGAAAGCTGATTTGCGCCCCCCCCCCCAAGGACAAAGACTGTCTTGGGTGTTATACTCTTGGCTCACGACAAGCCAGGCAGAAGAATTGCTCTCAGCTCTTTTTAGGTTGTGGATTCAAGGCAACCCTGAGATTGAAACACCCATCATTGTGTCCATTTAGAACAAATGCCTTGGATGGAACTGGGAGGAAAAGAGGACCAGTGTGGACAAGGAGGCCTTGATAAGCGAGAAAGCTTTTTTAAATTTTCCTATCCAGGCTGTCAACAGCATCCCTGAATGCTGTGGTAGGAAGCGGAAGCTCTATAGTGGAAGGTGATCAAGGCTGGTGCAAGAACTCCTTGTGCCGGAGGCAGCATGTGAAATTTTTTCCTCTTTCCCAAGCAATACGCTGGCCAGTCACTTCCTCTGCAGCTCTTCCTCTCCTTCTTAGGTTCAAAAAAAAAAAAAAAAAGAGGGGAATGACGTCAAAGATGAGGTGTGGAGGACAGGAGAGTGAAGGGTTAGAGTTTCAGAGACACTCTAGCCCACCACTCTCTTCTGCCGCTCCACAGTTCCTCTCTCACTTTGTTCGCCAATTCCTTCTCAAAGAGGAGCAGGAGCACTTCTCAAAGTGCTGAGGCAGGCACTCCACCTCCAGAGTCACCTGAAGTTGCTGCCTCAGCTGACCTTGGGGTTGAGCCAGCTCTGGATGTGATGTCGGGAGAGAACTTGGCACAAGCATTGCGTCTGATCACATGTCTGCTGAGATGGCTTCACAATCAAAGACACGCACAACAGCTGGCCAGTAAAATGGGGTGACATAATGTAGGTTTGTAGATTTGTCCTACAAACCTACAGGTCTGTTTGTAAGTTTGCAGGTTTGTCCTGACATTAGAAATGATCCAACTCATGCAAGGAAAGCGCCCTATAGGTAGACCACAGCTGCGATACAAGGACATCTGCAAGAGGGATCTGAAGGCCTTAGGAGTGGACCTCAACAGGTGGGAAACCCTGGCCTCTGAGCGGCCCGCGTGGAGGCAGGCTGTGCAGCATGGCCTTTCCCAGTTTGAAGAGACACTTGGCCAACAGTCTGAGGCAAAGAGGCAAAGAAGGAAGGCCCACAGCCAGGGAGACAGACCAGGGACAGACTGCACTTGCTCCCGGTATGGAAGGGATTGTCACTCCCGAATCGGCCTTTTCAGCCACACTAGACGCTGTTCCAGAACCACCATTCAGAGCGCGATACCAGAGTCTTTCAAGACTGAAGATTGCCAACAACAAAAAAGAAATGTTCCATTAGAAATAGCTGCATTTTTAAAAAATCACTAGAGGGGATGAAAAGCACCAAAGGGCCTGTGAGACGTCTCTGTCTCAATGGGGAGGGAAAGTCGGTCAAAGGTCTAGATGTCCTTCTGGGTGGATCCCGTGGGGTGTGATTGGCAAAATCTAGAGCAAGTTGCTAATGGAAGGTACGCAATCAAGGGACTACTCCTAATGAAATGGCAAGTTCTTAGTGCTCAGATAGGCAGCTCTGGCTGCTTTCTGCTCGGTAACACGTCAGCTCAGTGGCAGTGATGCAACTCTGCTCTCCTACTGTCTAGTGCATATGCTAATGGTAAGCCTTAAGGCCCTGTATAATTTTGGCCCTGGCTGCCTGAAGGACCGTCGACTGCCACACGAATCTGCCTCTCTACGGAAATTATTGAAGGTGGGTCTGCTCTGTGTGCCATCACTTGCTGAGCCTTGGTTAATGTGTGCAAGGGGCCAGTGGCATACCTAGAGGGAGCAAGTGGGGTAAATGCCCTGGGTGCTGCGCGGGGGGGCACTGCTGCCCACCTCTCCCGGTACACCAAGAACCGCGCCGATGGAGCCCTTTGCGCTGCTTACAAGTGGCATGGAAGGCTCTGTCAGAGCCTGGACTGCCTCCTTCCTTCCTTCCCCCTTTGTTTCAAGGGGAGAATGGAGGAAGCAGCCATGCGGAAGTAACTGCGGTGGCAATGATGTCACCACAATTACTTCCAGGTCAGGGGCGGGAGTGGTGGCAAAGGCATAGGTGGCCCCGGGTGTGGGAAAGCCCAGGACCACCACCCAGGACCACCTCTGCATGGGGCAGGGACTTCTCTGTGACAGCTCCCAGACCAGTGGCATACCTAGAGGGGGTGCAAAGCACTAAGGTTTGCAGGGAGCCTCACTGCAGTGTGCAAGCGTCACCTTTGGAGCCATTCCTGGTGGTGGAAGCAGAGGGGAGGCCTTCTGATGTTTTAACAGGTTACTTTTTCTTTTCTAACGATGTGGCATTTGCATTTTAACCAACTCTGGGGGCTGCCTTGAGACTGCTAGCAAAAGAGGAAGAACTTCCAGATAAATTGATCCAGCTGTCCAATCAGCACCTGCTGGCCAGACCCGCATGTTCCAAGTTCTCTCTTTTCCTACCAGGAGTATTCCAGGTGAATCCTGTACACCAGTGATGTTCAACGTCTTTTCTCTCTCACAGCGCACTGAACTCTATGGTCTTCTCTATGGTCGTCGCCTCTTTTGATGTCACTCATCCGGGCTCTGCTCGGTCTCGAGGGCAGCTGTCTGTACTAATGAACTGCCTGTCACAGCAGAGCTGGTGGAGGAAGAGGTGCAGAGAATTTATTATGACAGAGAGTTGCCCTAGAAACAGAGCCTTCTGAGTAGACGGGCATGGGATTGGTTTCAAATGAAGGGTGAAATAAATGGTAAAGGAAACTATTTACAGCACAACCCTTTGCATATCTACTTAGAAGTAAGTCACATTGTGTTCAATGGGGCTTACTCCCAGGAAAGTGTGGATAGGATTGTAGCCTTAATGTCTCATAAACTTGCGTATATGATAGCAATGAGAATGGATGATGGCCAGATCCCAAAGGATCTGCTCTATGGAGAACTTGTGCAAGGAAAGCACCCTACAGATAGACCACAGCTGCGATACAAGGACATCTGCAAGAGGGATCTGAAGGCCTTAGGAGTGGACCTCAACAGGTGGGAAACCCTGGCCTCTGAGCGGCCCGCTTGGAGGCAGGCTGTGCAGCATGGCCTTTCCCAGTTGGAAGAGACACTTGGCCAACAGTCTGAGGCAAAGAGGCAAAGAAGGAAGGCTCATAGCCAGGGAGACAGACCAGGGACAGACTGCACTTGCTCCCGGTATGGAAGGGATTGTCACTCCCGAATCGGCCTTGTCTGCCACACTAGACGCTGTTCCAGAACCACCATTCAGAGCGCGATACCAGAGTCTTTTGAGACTGAAGGTTGCCAACACACATTTCATCTAACGCAGTGGTTCCCAGCCTGTGGTCCAGGGACCACAGGTGTTCCATGAGACCCTGAGAAGTGGTCCCCGAGATCTCAGGAAAAAAAAGATGATCACCATTGATCCGTGCCTTGCCAAGTGAGAGTTTCCTCACAGATCACTGAAGTATCAGCTATGGCTGTAGGTAGTTCGTTCCCTGCCCTCTCTGGTGGTTCAATGCTTGCTGAAGTACCAGCTGTGGGAGGGTCCATTCTCCACCCTTTCTGGTAGTCTGTGGAGAAGCACTCACTTAGCAAGATGCTTCCCCATCACAGAGGGTGAAGAATGGACCCCCCATAGCTGGCATTTCCAGTGTCTCGATGAGCACTCCTCCATGGGCTACCAAATTGAATTGTATTTTTGTGTGTGGTGGGGATGCACGTAGTCCATGAAAATTTCATTGGTGGTCCAACCTCAGTGGTCCATGGGCTCCTAAAGGTTGGGAACCACTGATCTAACATAATATAGCAATAAGTAAAGCTTTCTTGCCTGTCACGACACAGGATGAGAAGTTCAAGTGTATCCATTAAGAACGTAAGAACATAAGAACAACCTCACTGGATCAGGCCATAGGCCCATCTAGTCCAGCTTCCTGTATCTCACAGCAGCCCATTCAAAGGTTCTATTTCTTTCTTCCCTTTACCTGTAATAATGGAAAAGCAGCATGTAAATATTGTCACCCACAACAGTCAACAAGATCTCTTTATGTATAGAGAGTGAGAAATCAAGTATAGCAATACCTTGCACTTTCATCTGATCAGTAACCCTATCCAGGAGCTGTCTCTACTCCTGATGTCTTGGGGGCAATGATGGAGGGGTGCGATACTGGAGCAGGTCTGGAGGTTGGTCATGGAGGTGAAGGACTGTCCGGGGTCTCTGGTTCCTCAGAGGGGGAAAGGCTCAGGACTTCTGTAGCAGCCTGCTTTGACAGGACACTGGGGCGTCTTGGATTTGAAAAGGAAGAGCAGAATAGAGCAGGAGAGGAAATGTGGTGGGCTAGAGTGTCTCCACACTTCTTGCTCTTTAAAGAGTGGGTGGAAGAGGAGGACCAGCCAAGGCAGCCTTTGTCCTGCCGCTTCAGGCATCAGGAAGGCTTGGATCAGTTCCGTACCAAGACGTTGGATCGTATATCTATGGATTCCATCTTTGCTATCATGATTTTAGCATTTTACCAACCACAAACCTCAGTGGCCCAAATGGTGCCCCCGTCCCACCTATTCCTTGCGCAAGTACCCCCAACACGACATCTTGCTTAGTCTGCTTTGAATGAGGTGAAGAAATGCAAGACAAAGGTGGGGGGGGAGTTGCTTTGGACAAATTCCCTCAAGGCAGAAAAATTAC
>NC_089830.1:3773374-3788374 GCF_035046505.1 Tiliqua scincoides | reverse complement strand
CCCTGCCACAAGACCCAAACTGGGCAGCTTTGAAAGCGTAGAAAGTCCATGCAGGTGAGGCGAGCTCTCCCCCTCTGGCATCTCAGATCCCTGCAGCCCGCAGCTCTAGACTCATTTCTCCTTTTGGGTTCATTTCCAGAACTGGAGTCCTGTGGGACTCCAGTTCTCAAGAAGGCCCCTTTCTGGAGCATGTGATCACCTGCAGCAGGTTTGTACAGAATTCATTAATTCAGCGTTTCTCAAACTGTTGGTTGGGACCCACTAGGCGGGACTGACTCAAGACTTCCTGGTGCTTGGGGTTGAGCCAGTGGAATAGCTAAAGGGGGTGCAAAGTCCTGTGGGAAGAAGCAGGAGTTGAGACCCAGGTCTCTGAACCTGCGGGGGGAAAGTACAGGTATAGCCCCATATCTGCATTAGGATACTATGAATCTGTGGATACCGGGGATGCACTTTTAAAAGGAAGGGAAAATAAAGAGAAAAGCTAAAACTCTGCCTCCCATTGTGCAGTGAAACCGCTGCATTTGGAGGCAGTCTTCCAAGCTCCCTGGTATCCACGGAGGTGCGGATAACTGGACGCACAGATGTTGAAACTGGGGATAGTGGGGTACACCTGTAACTGCAACCAGCACACACAAAACTATCTGCTTAAGGGGTGAAGCTTTGCATGCGGAGGGTTACCCTATTTGAACCGTTGAGACGCCTGTCATTGAAACCTTCCCTCTCCGTCTCCCGATGTGGAGAGGGAGTGATTCTGGCTCAGGTGGGGGGGGGGTCAAAGGACGAATGAGTGCATGTCACACGCCCTTCAGAGGCAGTTTCAGCTCTGCCCGAAAGCCTCTTTGGGAAGCCATCTTTTGATTTTACAATTGCTCTTTCTTTGGCTTACTGCATTGCTGGTCACAGAACACTGTGAGAACCCTGGGCTGAGAAGCTGGCTGTTTGCCACCTTCCTCCTTCGGGGTCCTAACCAAAGGCATTGATTGCCCTACTTTGGATGGTGGATTTTGCACCTCCGATTCTGTCACTTTTCACATGCTGTATAACTCCCTCCCTTCCTCCCTCCCTCCCTCCCGTGCATACTTCCCCACTCCAGCCCTGTCTAAAATTACTTAATAAGCTAAACAAAGGAAACTTAAAAGAGAGTTGGCTCCCTCCGGCTAAGCCCAAATAACAGTCTCTTATTTATAATGTCTAATTAAGGAGAATGCAGAATCCAGGTTTGTGTGTGTGTGTGTGTGTGTGTAAGATACAACACTGGGTGCCCTGGAAGGCCCTTGGGCGGCTCCTTAGCCTTTGCCACGCCTGCCAGGCAGCTGTTATCTCCAAGTTCCACGTACTTTGTTGCGACTTGTCTAATTAGAGGTCTGTGGTGTGTGTGTTAATGAATCTGTTTTTGCTGCAGGTATGATGGATTTTTGTTGGGGGGGGGGGAAACGCAGATTTTTTTTTTTTTTTTTGGCCCAGGTTCTCATTTCTCAGCTCGTTTGGTTCTAAAGGCAGAGGCCTTCCTCTCCTGTTTTGCAACGCTGCGGTAGCTGTGCTCCAGGGGATCAGGAGAGAGTTGTTGTGACGGGCAAAAAAAGTTCTTGCCGCTTGATCTTGCCTGTGGAGTGTTTTTGCTGCTGAACTTTTGTTGGGGGGGGGGGAGATGAAAAACTTTGGGCAAACTTGCAGGGGGTGCTGGCAATGACTCCATCTTGAGCGTGCAGCATTTGTTAAGTAACCCCTCCCCTCCCCCAGTTCTTCTTTGTGTCCCCCTCTTCCTTTTCCAATCCAGGGAGCAGAAGGACAAGTAGCGTCAATGCCTAATAAAGGCTTGTTTATGGGGCTGGGGCACCTTCCTTATGAGGAAAGGCTACGGCGTTTGGGCCTCTTCAGCCTAGAAAAGAGGCGCCTGAGGGGGGACATGATTGAGACATACAAAATTATGCAGGGGATGGACAGAGTGGATAGGGAGATGCTCTTTACACTCTCACATAACACCAGAACCAGGGAACATCCACTAAAATTGTTGGGAGAGTTAGGACAGACAAAAGAAAATATTTCTTTACTCAGCGTGTGGTTGGTCTGTGGAACTCCTTGCCACAGGATGTGGTGATGGCGTCTGGCCTAGACACCTTTAAAAGGAGATTGGACAAGTTTCTGGAGGAAAAATCCATTATGGGTTACAAGCCATGATGTGCATGTGGAACCTCCTGATTTTAGAAATGGGCTATGTCAGAATGCCAGATGCAAGGGAGGGCACCAGAATGAGGTCTCTTGTTATCTGGTGTACTCCCTGGGGTATTTGGTGGGCCGCTGTGAGATACGGGAAGCTGGACTAGATGGACCTATGGCCTGATCCAGTGGGGCTGTTCTTATGTTCTTATGTTCTTGTTGAGTTGAGTTGAAGTTGGCAAGTAGCGAACAGGAGTGGCAAGCAGGCAGACAGATGAGTGCCCCACATCCATCTGCTGCCTGAGGCGACTGTTTCAGTAGGCCTTGTGGATGGGCCAGTCCTGGTTGCCCTGCTCAGCATCATGGATCTGGCCACTCCCTCAAATGGAAGTCCTATGCAGCACAGCCTCCCATAGGTGGGTCCAATTCTCTCACGCCTTCCCAGGTCTACATTGAGCGCAAATATAGCCTCAGTGTGGAAAGAAGGGGAATGGTAGATCTGCACATGGGAGACACACACAAGGTGTCCTTTTTGCTAGTTCAGAGTGACAGATACTGACACTGGTGGAGCTACACCATCTCGGGGGCATAGAGTTTTTTTTGACACCAGCTGCCCCAGTGGGCTCAATCCTATCCAACTTCCCAGCACCAACTTTCCAGCTGTGCCAGTGGTGTGCAAGTTGCATGCTATGGTGGAGGGGCAGTCACAGAGGCCTCCTCGGGGTAAGGAAACTTTTGCTCATTCAGCTTCGGGCTTCATTGCAGCTGCTTTGGCACCGGAAAAATTTGAGCCCCAAGAGGCACATCCCTCTCCCATCACTGCTCTTCTGTGACTGACATTCACAGGTAGACAGCTGCTGAGACTGGAGGCAGCACACGCCACCATGACTAGTAGTAACAGAGGTCTGTCCACCTCCATGAGTTTGAGTTTTTCCAGTCCTCCTTTAAAGCCATCGAAGCTGGTGGCCAGCATCGCATCTTGTGATGCTCAGTTCCACAGATGGATTACGTGCCACGTGAAGAAGAGTCTCCTTTTGTCTGCCCCCAGTCTCCCACTTGCACAACACCAGAGCCAGGGGACAGCCACTCAAATTGCCGGCAGGGGAGTCAGAACACACACAAGGAAACATTTATTTACCCAGTGCATAATTAATCTGTGGACCTCCTTGCGGATGTGGTGATGGCACCTGGCCTAGAGGGTTTTAAAAGGGGATTGGACAGACTGATGGAGGAACCATCTCAGGTTACAAGTCTCACAGCCCAATCCTATCCACACTTTCCTGGGAGTAAGCCCCATTGACTCTAATGGGACTTACTTCTGAGTAGGCTGTGTATGACTATGTGCAATCTCCAGGTTTTAGAGAGAGCCCGTTTCTGAATGTCAGGCACAAGGGAGTGACACAGTATGCAGGGATCTTTTTGTCTTGTGTGTTCCCTGTGGAATATGAGTTACAGGAAACTGGACAAGATGGATCCTGGGCCTGATCCAGCAGGGCTCTTCTTCCATTAGCACCTCGTTGCAGGGGACGGTGGGGGAAAGGTCCCATTTGTGGGTGACGCATGGAGGAGGCAGCAGCGGAGCGCCCACCTTGCTTCAAAAAACACACCCGCCTCTCCACACTGTTGAGCCTTGGGGGCACAACTAGGGCCTTCCCAAACCTGGAAGGCCTTTCAGATATTCTGCACTGTGCCCAAGAGGAGAGACCTGGTCTGGGGTCCTGATCTGGGCAATGTGCTGGGGCAGATATGCATCTTGTGTAGAGACTTAAAGGAAGAGAGGGAAGCGCTTGGTGACAAAGGAGGGCATCTCTCGCATCTAGGACAGTGGCAGCTGGCAGGTCAGAAGATATTGAAGCAAGTAGACTGGGGGGTGGTGGTGGTGGGGATCCTGCTCCTGATTTCTCCTCTGATTCTTCTTCTGATATTCCTCCCCCCCCCCACCATTTGCCTTCCATGTTGTGGCTCTGTTTTGCAAACTGCACAACTGTTTTGCTCTTCCCTGCCAAACAACCCAGTGATTAGGTGAGGAGTGTTGCTCCTCTGTTGATAAGAGATGGCCGGAGGCCATGGAGCGAGGCTGGGCTGGAACATGTCATGGATAGTGCGCAAACAGTTTACCTGTGCAAACTTCGGCGGGCCTGGAGTTCCGCCTCCACTTGGTTGCTGGCTCCTGCATGCGTGTCTGCCAAAGTGCAGCATCTGCGGCATCAGCATCCGGTGTTTTATTCTTAGATACAATGCACATCTGAGATGCTGTACAGCGATGTAACGTGTGCACAGCTGGTTCCAGGTTTGCTTGGCAAAATGCCCTTTCTCATCCCCCTTCGACCAGAGAGGACCGCAAGCTCCAGGACCAGGGCTTTGGAAAGACAGGAGCGGTCTCGCAATCCGCAGTGGGTTTCATTGACACCTGCTCTGTCCCTGTAAATGAAACCCAAAGTCCCACACTTTGGGGTTTCACAGCAGCACACAAGGAGCAGGGGCAGGAAGGGAATGATCTGCTTCTTGCTTGAGTGAGCAGGAAGCAGTTCACTGTGGCTTGTGGTGGCCACAGGTTGGAGGGAGGGTTGGACGGGCCCCAAATCCACCACCTCTCAGAGCTCTCACAACCTGCCGCTGATGCAACCTGCCTCAGGTGGCCTCATGGATGGATGGATGGGCCAGCGGAGAATCAAGAGCTCTTGTTTTGATTTGGCCACCTTGTTATGGCTTTGCATTGGTAAACGCATCGGTAAAGCAGCTACCACATTTTCCAGACTCACAAAGAGAGTCTGGTCCAACAAGAAGCTGACAGAACATACCAAGATCCAGGTCTACAGAGCTTGCGTCTTGAGTACACTTCTGTGCTGCAGCGAGTCATGGACTCTTTGCTCACAACAGGAGAGGAAACTGAACGCTTTCCACATGAACTGCCTCTGACGCATTCTCAGCATCACCTGGCAGGACAAAGTTCCAAACAACACAGTCCCGGAACGTGCTGGAATCCCTAGCATGTATGCACTGCTGAAACAGAGACGCCTGCGTTGGCTCGGTCATGTTGTGAGAATGGATGATGGCCGGATCCCAAAGGATCTCCTCTATGGAGAATTCGTGCAAGGAAAGCGCCCTACAGGTAGACCACAGCTGCGATACAAGGACATCTGCAAGAGGGATCTGAAGGCCTTAGGGATGGACCTCAACAAGTGAGAAACCCTGGCCTCTGAGCGGCCCGCTTGGAGGCAGGCTGTGCAGCATGGCCTCTTCCAGTTTGAAGAGACACTTTGCCAGCAGTCCGAGGCAAAGAGGCAAAGAAGGAAGGCCCATAGCCAGGGAGACAAACCAGGGACAGACTGCACTTGCTCCCAGTGTGGAAGGGATTGTCATTCCCAAATCGGCCTTTTTAGCCACACTAGACGCTGTTCCAGAACCACCATTCAGAGCTCGATACCAGAGTCTTTCGAGACTGAAAGTTGCCAACTAACTAACAACTATGGCTTTGCAATAACTTCAGGAACTGTCTCCCATCCCCCCACCCCCAGTTTCAACGTTTGGCTTGACAACCTTAAACACAAGGAGATGTTGTCTTACGAAGATGTCCACATGATTTATTGTGCCTATTGAAAGGCAGGGTGGTTTGGTGGTTCTGGAGTTGAACTGAGGCCTGGAAGACCCAGGTTCGATTCCTCACTCAGCCACAAAGCTTCCTGGCTGACTTGGAACCAGTCACTGTCTCTCAGATTCTCCTACCTCACAGGGTTGTTGGGATGACAAATGGGGGGAAGGAACCACATTCACTGCCCTGAGCAACTTGGAGGAAGGGTGGTGTAAAAATGGAAAAATAAATTAAAAATCCTGTTTCCCCACAGTGGGACAGAGGCAGTATCTGAGCGGGGCAAGAGACCCCTGACAAGTAACCTGGCCCCCCAACTCCATCTAAACCAGGAATATTAACCTCCAAGAAAATATGTTTAGGAGCGTTAATCTGAAATATACTGATATAGCTCTTTCAGAAATCTTACATGTAAAACAAAGCAAACAATTTGTGGCCCATTTTTCGCCTCACCCCCCATTTTTTTTTTCCTGTTGCTGTTACTGCTTTGGGAAGCCCACAAGCGGGGCTTAAGGAGAAGAACCCACCCCTGCTTTTGCTCCCCAGCAGAGCAGTTTTCAGGGGTATACTGCTTCTGAACCTGGAGGCTCTACATCACAGCACATCGCTGCTGACACACTATGAGTGCTGAACCCCTTTCAGAGCTTCCCCTTTTAACTATCTGCTGCCTCATAGTAGCTGTACGAGGTGTGGTTGGTTTCTGGCCGCTGGCACTACTGTGAAGAATGAGGCTTATCCAGAAAGAGGCTGTGCCCTGGGGAGACGCCCTGCAGCTCCTGGATGCCACCGAGCATCCCCTTGGATTTACCTGTTTGCTTTGGTGTCAGACTGTCTGAACCAACTGTCCCTTCCACTGCTTAAGTGGCTATTTACCATGCTTAATTTGCCAAGCGTCTGCAAATCCGTGTTCCTCCGCCTTGTGACAACCCCGACAGCTCCCATTTCAAGACACCGGTCTGCGGAAGAAAGGGAGCCACTAGTCATGGTGTCCCGGCAGCCGAGTTGTATCCAGTTGTTCTCCAAGTCCAGCCTTTTTATCTGGTAGGCAGGAAAGTGTCAGGCCCCTGCCTTGTTGATCCACAGTGGAAACTCAGAGGGGAAAATGGGCATTGAGAGAGGTGCTTAGTTCTGTGGCCTGCAGTGATTGCAAATCGTAAGAACAGCTTTGCTCCACCGGGACAGGTCTATCCAATCCAGCAGTCTGTGGCCTTCTCTGGCGCAGTGGCTCTGGAAGCTCCCAAGCACCAGGGCCTGATGGCCTTGCTTCCCCCAGGATTGGCCCAACCATGAAATGGGTTGATTCGTGGGTGCACCCCTTCACCATCCATGTCCCCGTCATCCACCTCCACCATTGCTCTTTTGCTGCTTGCACTCTCCTGCTTTAGAAAAGAAGTGGGAGGAGAGAAGAGTAGCAGCCTAGAGTGTCCATGGATGTTCCTGTAGCGATCTCAGAGCCCTATGCATGTCTACTAAGAAGTAAGTCCCAGTACAGTCAATGGGGCTTACTCCCAGGAAAGTGTGGATAGGATTGGGCAGTTGCTGTTGATAGACAGAACTGTGCTTCTGGTTAGTTTTGAAGCCATCCAAGCTCGTGCCTGTCACTACATCTGACTTCAGTAAAGACAACTAACTAATGATGATATAGGAAGCACCTTCCTCCTGAGTTATAACATTTGGAGTCCAATCCTATCCAAATTTCCACCACTGATGTGCCACAAAGCAACCCCGAGGTTAGGAAAAAAATGTTGCTACAGTTGCATCAGTGCTGGAAAACTGGTTAGGATTGGGCCCTTCATCCATCTAGCTCTGTAGCATCAATCCTCCCAGGCAGAACCTCCAGGGTTTCAGATGGGAAGCTTTGGCAGCACCATCTGGAGATGCTGCGGGGGACTGATTTGGGCCCTTTTGCACGCAAAGCACGGGTAGCTTTCCCACAGAGCCAGGCACTCTCTTCTTTCTGAACCTGTTGCCACTCAGTTGCATTGGCCCTGAATTCTAGAAGAGCTGGATAAAATAAGGAAGGCAATTTTCTCTCTGTCCCACCAGTCTCTCTGGGCATCATTTGCCTCTTTTGCAACCTCCGTCCCGCTTACAAAATACTTCTTTCAAATTGTGCAGTCCAAACTTTCTCAATCTGTTCTCAGCGAGAAGGCGCTTTGTCTCCTTCTAAGTTTTGTAGCTATATTTTTTATCTCTGTTGATGATAAATAGTTACAAAACAATTCAGAGTAATAAAAATTACAGCTGAGAAAAACTGTAAATAAATAGAAACCCATACATCCATAGAAGAAAAAATTAAATATCCCATTTCAGTGATGTAGCTAGAGGGGGATGCAAAGCACTAAGTTTTGCCCGCAGCCTCACTGCAGCATGCAAGTGACCTTCAAGAGGCAAAGACCATACTGAAGACCATAGAGGTCAGTGTGCTGTGAGATGTTCAAAATTGCTGGGTTAGAGTCACTTTGGTCATGACTGCACTGGTCAGTCTTGAAGGTAGTCCTTCGCTGCTTTCACAACACCGCACAGCAGGCATGGGGTTCTTGGCAGATCTCCTTTCCAACACTGGCCAGACCCACTTCATGGTGTTAGGACCATCTGAATTGAGGCAGACCTGGATTGGTGCCCACTTGGACTCCGTGAAAGGTGAGGGATAGAGATGGCATGGACTAAGTACTGTACTGTACGACCAGATCTTGCTCTCATCTGCCTTCAGGTATGGGTGGGGCTTACTAATAATTCATGTGTGTATGTAAAATGTAATGTATGTATCTGTGTGTACATGTAGGTGCGCACATATACATATATTTGTGTACTGCTTAGGTTTCTATTCTCTCTACGGTTTCTGTGCAGAGTCTTTCACCCATCAAATGTTTATGCCTAACAAAGGTTTTGTTGACTGTTACCACTGGTGTCTTCATCCTTATACACAATCCAGATGGTTGATGGTTCATCATCAGGCTATGGATCTGGGCTTGTTTCCATTGGATACTATTTCCTAAAAAGAAGACGCCTCCTGTTGAAACGTTGGGCGTCTTCTTTTTAGGAAATAGTATCCAATGGAAACAAGCCCTGATCCATAGCCATGGTTAGGAAGAGCTAGAGTGAGGTCTTTTTCATCACTTTTGACACTAAGGAAGAGGAAGTTTGTGGGTGATGGATCCTGAAAGAATCCCAGGGCACCCACTTAAATCTCTCGGGTGCAGTACAGTTGCTGGAAGGAGTCTGACAAATGTGACTGTGGAATAGATATAACGACACCATTTTTCTGCAGGAAAAACCAGGCTGATTAAACAGGCAGCTGTGATAAAGGGCTTTGTTACAAGCCCAGCAGCTTTCCTATGGGCCCATCTTTGTAGTAAATATAGAATGCACAAGCACTAGGTTTTGAGATGCCTTGGCATATGTGGCAACAGCAGAACACATTCTGCGCCTGCGCGGCAAGAGCAAACTCTTGGCCTTGGTGATGACTCTGAACCCAGTGCTGTGAACAACAGAATCATATCTCAGGAATGTGTATTGTGGTCAAGCTAGAACTAGCTAGTAGGCAGCCAGTATAACCTTAGCAACCTTCAGTAATTTTCCCTGTTGCATAGCTTTGCATCATGTGTTTTAAGAATGAATAAAAGTCTGAGGAAGCTAGCCGGGAGGACGGACTTCTCTCTCAATCTCATACCGTCCTACTTCCGGCTCAGCTCTTCCTGCATCAACCCTCTGAATGAATGTCTGTCGTGTCTCATTCATTGTTCTGCTTCTCACTGCCCCTGTTTATAGTCTAAACTTTCTCAGTGCACTCTGCACTCCCACCAAACAACAAGGCCCCAGAAGCCTTGGTTGTTTCCCATAGCAGCTACACACCTTAAGACCAATTCACTGCAGAAAGGCCACATATAGCAAGCAAGTCAGTAGCCAACCTGACCTCAGGGAAAATTCCTTCTCCAGCCTCAAACAGGGTGATCCGTTGGCCCCAAAGCAGGGAAGCAAAACCAGTTTGTCAAGCATGAGGGATCTTTTTCCTTTTGCTCTTTTGCACAAGTCCTCTCCATTGGATGATGATCCAATGCAATTTTGGTGCCCCTTTGCAATTGTTTACGGTGGCAACAAATGAGGGCAAGGGGACTCAAATCTCAGAGGGAGGGGCCCCCCAAAAACCTTCTGCTATGAGAGCAGAAGCCAGTAGTTTACATGTTTTTACAATGCCTGTTGCTAGATATGCTCTGCGGCACCCCTTCCAGGAGTCCTTGTAGGAGTCACTGATAGCTTATAAACAACTGTTCATCGAAGAATAGTCAAATTCCTCTACATGGTCTGGCGGCACATGATGCAGCCATGTCCATGTTGCAGGGCCAGGTCTGGCCAGTGGCTGAACGACTTCCTGGACATGTGGCCCTGCATCCCAGCAAGGAAGTGCTTGCTGCTGAGAAGCCCAGAAGCAGAAGGAAGGCAGTTGGGTAACAAAAGGGAACTATGCAAAACAGCCATTTTCAATTGGCGGGCTGTGACAACCCTCTGGTGGCAGATTGGCGGAGGGTGCTCACATGCCTCTAGTCGGTCTTCAGGTCTGTCTGGAAGACAGTCTTCTGACAGTCTTCAAATCTGTCCGGACTTGAAAAGCAAAGGGGGTGGGGTGAAGGAAACAAGGAAGTGTGGAGGAGAGGAGAGCTGTGGGCTCCTTCACTCTGTTCCCCTCTTCCTGTCAGAAGGCCAGATGCAAGGGAGGGCACCAGGATGAGGTCTCTTGTTATCTGGTGTGCTCCCTGGGGCATTTGGTGGGCCGCTGTGAGATACAGGAAGCTGGACTAGATGGGCCTCTGGCCTGATCCAGTGGGGCTGTCCTTATGTTCTTAACTACAATTCCCAGGAAGCCTTGCAGGTCTCTTGTAATCTGGTGTGCTCCCTGGGGCATTTGGTGGGCCGCTGTGAGATACAGGAAGCTGGACTAGATGGGCCTATGGCCTGACCCAGTGGGGCTGTCCTTATGTTCTTAACTACAATTCCCAGGAAGCCTTGCAGGTCTCTTGTTATCTGGTGTGCTCCCTGGGGCATTTGGTGGGCCGCTGTGAGATACAGGAAGCTGGACTAGTTGGGCCTATGGCCTGATCCAGTGGGGCTGTTCTTATGTTCTTATGTTCTTTTAAAATCCAGGGAGAGGGAGCAGGAGTGACAAAAGCAGGTGGACACGGTGGGATCTCTCTTGCCGTCCCTCACCCTCAGTCAAACTTATGAACTCATGTTTTCATGCAAAGCCACCACCCTCTGCTCTTCCCCATATCCTCATCTGCTCTACCCCCCTTTTTGTTTTTTCAGGCATGTCCATACTCCTTCTCCCCCCCCCCCAATTCCCTGAATTGGAAATGGAAGAGGGAGTGGAGCAGAAGAGAAAGCTCCTCTAATGTTCTAGGAAGTGTGGAGGACATTCTTCTGTCTTTCCTCTTCCTCTCTCCCTCTTTTTTTTCCCCAGTCCTGGGAGTGGGAGGAGTCAAGGCAGGCTCATTGCCAGGTAAGGGGGGGGGGAACAGGACATTGTTGTCAGGAGGTCTTGAGCTGCTGCTGCTTCCATGTTTAGTTGCTCTTACAGTGAGGCCAGTTTTGCTTTCTAAAGTTATTTTTACCCATCTTGGAACTTTCATTCGGGAAAGATCTTGATCTTTCTAATTGTGAATTGTCGTTGTGCTTATTCTGAAGCTTGGCACTAAAACAGGCCAATCTTTTGTGTGTGTGTGTGTGTGAGAGAGAGAGAGGGGGGGACACACACACACACACACACACACAACAGCTTACTGCATCCGAAAATCTGAAGCATTTGAAGCCGACTGAAGTCCACAAAGGCTGATGCTAAAATACTATAATGATTAGAGCAGTGTTTCTCAAACTGTGCTTTGGGACCCACTAGGTGGGTCGTGAGCCCATTTCAGGTGGGTCCCCATTCATTTCAAAATTTAATTTTTAATATATTAGACTTGATGCTCCCATGGAATGTGGCTGCATTTGGGGAAATGTTACAGACCTGTACTTTTAACAAGCTACTATGTACATTCTTTTAACAATGAGAGTAAATGGGACTTACTCCTGGGTAAGTGCAGGGAGCATTCCACCTAGGACTGTTAAAAATTGTCCTGCTTGACGATGTCACTTCCGGTCATGACATCACTTCTGGTGGGTCCTGAGATTCTCATTCTAAAAAGTGAGTCCTGCTGCTAAATGCGTGAGAACCACTGGGTTAGAGTTTCAGATGACACAAATCTCCTAGCTAGCACTCGTGTGGCTGATAGACTGCAGTTCAGTGCTTGGATTGGGATAAACAGATGAGAAACCAGAGGGCAGAAAAGAGGACACCATGAGTTTTTCTAGTTCAGCAATTTTCAACATTTTTCTTCTGGCGCACTGATCTCTATGGTCTTCTCTACGGTCTTCGCCTCTTGTGATGTCACTTCCGGGAGACTCTTCTGTGTTCTGCGGCTCTGTTTCTAGGGCAATTGTCTGTAGTCACGAATTGGCTGTCACTCTTCCTTCACCTTCACCTTCTTTTTTCAAACACTGTACTCCAAACTTCTGTGGCACACCCGCAGACTTTTCACGGCACATCAAGCGCCATAGCACACCAGTTGAAAGTTGCTGTTCTGAGCACATTTTGTGTGCAATCATCACATAAAAACTTGGGGCAAAATGTTCACCTATGCAATTGTTTGGGTCAGCACAATTAATGCGTGAGCCAGGTTTGTTTAGCAACAGAATTCTTGCATATCTCTGTATGGGGCCAAACCCTAATCTCCAAACCACTGACCCTCTTGGATCGTCACATAATACGACCCACATGTGCATAATGGCATAATTCCGGCAGTAGAGCAATGTTGCCATTCACCTCAGTGTCGCCTGACATGTCCTTCTGAACCTGGTGACTTTTGCTCTCCGTTTTTTTTTTTTCTTGCATTGGTCTTGTTCCAGAACCACCATTCAGAGTGCAATACCATGGTCTTTCGAGACTGAAGGTTGCCAACAACAGGTCTCACTGACTCGGGGAATCTGAGAAATTCTCAGACTTCTGGCAGGTTCCAGGCCGTGCTTTCTTCCATCTCAGAAAGGGAGGCTTGTGGTCCCTCTGAGGAAATTTCTTGGACACAAAGGCTCTGCTCAGGTTGCAGCTTCAAGATAAGAGAATACCTGAATAATCACCTCTGGGGGAAAGAGGCTAATGACAGGGGACCCGTTTGAAGTATCGCTGCGGGCTCTGACCTCCTGTGTGTGTCCAGCCATAAATACTTTCCCTGCTGCATCACTAGCAGGATGGAGCAATCTGAACTCTGAAGTACCTTTGGATTGGAAAAAGAAGCTTGAGGAATGATGGGGGAAGAGGTTGCCCTGGGGGGAGATGCTGGACCTCAATCTGCAGCACCTCCTGAATGGTCTCAGCCTAGATTCCTTCCTCCCTCTCTTGCTTCAGTCATGCAATTTATAGAGCAGGTGTTTGCAGAGTGACTTTTCTTTAGCAGAGAGAAAGTTGGCAACCTCAGAGTGAAGTCGCCGTGACATTCATGCGCCACTTTGCTGGGTCTCTGCAAACCTTGCTGTGTCTCTACTCCATAAAGGACCATGGTTGGTTGGCAACCTTCAGTCTTGAAAGACTATGGTATAAGCCTACAGCACCCAGTATTCCCAGCCAGTCTCCCATCCAAGTACTAACCAGGCCTGACCTTGCTTAGCTTCCGAGATCATGGTAGAAGCCTACAGCACCCGGTATTCCCAGGCGGTCTCCCATCCAAGTACTAACCCGGCCTGACCCTGCTTAGCTTCCGAGATCATGGTATAAGCCTATAGCACCCGGTATTCCCAGGCGGTCTCCCATTCAAGTACTAACCAGGCCTGACCTTGCTTAGCTTCCGAGATCATGGTATAAGCCTACAGCACCCGGTATTCCCAGGCGGTCTCCCATCCAAGTACTAACCCGGCCTGACCCTGCTTAGCTTCCGAGATCATGGTAGAAGCCTACAGCACCCGGTATTCCCAGGCGGTCTCCCATCCAAGTACTAACCAGGCCTGACCTTGCTTAGCTTCCGAGATCATGGTAGAAGCCTACAGCACCCGGTATTCCCAGGCGGTCTCCCATCCAAGTACTAACCAGGCCTGACTCTGCTTAGCTTCCGAGATCATGGTAGAAGCCTACAGCACCCGGTATTCCCAGGCGGTCTCCCATCCAAGTACTAACCAGGCCTGACTCTGCTTAGCTTCCCAGATCATGGTAGAAGCCTACAGCACCCGGTATTCCCAGGCGGTCTCCCATCCAAGTACTAACCAGGCCTGACTCTGCTTAGCTTCCCAGATCATGGTATAAGCCTACAGCGCCCGGTATTCCCAGGCGGTCTCCCATCCAAGTACTGACCAGTCCTGACCCTGCTTAGCTTCCCAGATCATGGTATAGGCCTACAGCACCCGGGATTCCCAGGCGGTCTCCCATCCAAGTACTAACCAGGCCTGACTCTGCTTAGCTTCCCAGATCATGGTATAAGCCTACAGCGCCCGGTATTCCCAGGCGGTCTCCCATCCAAGTACTGACCAGTCCTGACCCTGCTTAGCTTCCCAGATCATGGTATAGGCCTACAGCACCCGGTATTCCCAGGCGGTCTCCCATCCAAGTACTAACCAGGCCTGACTCTGCTTAGCTTCCCAGATCATGGTATAAGCCTACAGCGCCCGGTATTCCCAGGCGGTCTCCCATCCAAGTACTGACCAGTCCTGACCCTGCTTAGCTTCCCAGATCATGGTATAGGCCTACAGCACCCGGGATTCCCAGGCGGTCTCCCATCCAAGTACTAACCCGGCCTGACCCTGCTTAGCTTCCGAGATCAGAAGAGATATGCAGGGTAACAGTTTGCAAAAGGGCAACTTGGAGCACAGAAGCCACAACAGGGCCGGTCTGCTGATGTGGTAGGGTGAGGTGCCTGCCTCAGGCACAGACCAGCAGGAGGTGATAAATAGGTGGGCAAAGGGATGGCTTGGCTTGTGCTGCCACCCTACCCAGCTCACCCACCACCTCTGCGGGCCGCCACCACCCTCACTTGCCACGAGCAACCTCACCCCATGCCATCTCCTGCTACCCTGTGGTTGCTAGTGCCACCAGGGAAGGAAGCATATGCACACATGCATCTGCAGACGGCAACACAGACTTGCCAGGCAGCAGAGCTTGAAAGGAGACCTTGGCCTGCCAGTCAAGAAGACTGAGGATAGAGGAACTGACTGGGCTGAGCTGGCGCTAGGCAGCC
>NC_089830.1:3765874-3768374 GCF_035046505.1 Tiliqua scincoides | reverse complement strand
AACCATGTGCAAATTGCCACTGAATGTTTCAGCCATCAGGTGGAGACCCTGTACATGTGAACCAGCCTCCAGTGTCACACTGAGCCTATGACAAACTCCAGTGAAAAGTATTGTGCTTGAGCTTGACTGATGCACTTGCCTGTAGTGTGACATTTGAAATGGCCCCTTTGCACATGATTTTGTAGTCTTTGAATGGCGCATATGTGATCTAGCCCAGAATTGTGCCCCTTGCTGGCTGATCTGGAAGGCTTGGACACTGCAGAGATGCCTCACTCAGTATCACTAATGTCATCAATCTTGGCAGATAACTAATGGGATATGGCATTGTTTGGGTGTGGCTCTGGCCGACTTCTTAACTCACAAATCACTATGGATTAGATGCTCATGAATTCACAATTGACTATTTTGGTGGCTGCAAATTGGCCACGCCGGTTAGTCACGAGCCCATTTTTTGCTGGTCGCTGTCCACAAATGCCGGGGTTATGTAAGTTGTTTTTGTAATGGCTGGCTGGGCATCTGGGCATCACGTGGACCAAAGTAGCTGAGAAACAGCCCTCATTTCTCTCTGGAGTTTTCAAAGCAAATTAGTCTGAGTCCACTTTTGGGAAGGATTCTCCTTTCTTTATCCTGGATAAAAGGTACTGAGTTGGATGGATTTTTTATTTTTAAAGCATGACAAGGAAACAAGATAAAAAAACAGAAAACCAGGCTTGTGCTATTCTTGCATTCCGTGCCAAGAACTAGGTTTCATAACTCCAAAGCCTGGGACTGGTAAATTTTGGCAGGGATTCTGGTAAATGCCAGGGTGATGGTGCAATAGCAACCCCTGTGACTGGTAGGTAGCAGGCAGCTTCTGGATTGGCCAGGCTTGGTTTCAATGTTGGGTCTCTCCCAGATCTCAGAGAGAAATGCTCCCCACTCTTGCTACCTGGGGTCCCTTATCTCATGGGTCCCAGGACATGGTCTGCAGGCATGTGAACTAAGCACATGGTCTGCAGACATGTGAAGCTAAGAAGGCTTCATCTATTCTAGACAGTGCCCAGCGGAGCCTCTGAGAGGAATTTTATCCGTTTCTTTTAGGCCTCTTCTCCATTGGATCGTAATTTCATGGAATCATCTGCATCACAATTTCTACAAATTACAATATATAAAACTATGCAGGCCTATAAAAAACATGAGTGCCTGTCTTCACACAATATATGCAAACACTGTCTGAGGTTCCAGGAAATTTCAGGGTGCCCTCCTTTGGCACCTGGGTCCCCTTTTTGACCCTTGGGCCCAGATTAAGATGTGCCCCCTGCACCCCTTCTCATGGGTCCAGGTGAGGTAGGAAAATGTAAGATCCCAGGGAATTTATGGCTGGCTCCTGGGCCCCCTTTTTGACCATGGGTCCAGATACAATTTACCCCCTGCACCTACCCAAAGCAGCTGGGTAGACACCGGGATACATGCTGAAATCCTAACCACACTTTCCTGAGAGTAAGCCCCATTGAACAAAATAGAACTTAGAAGCAAGTTCTATTTTGTTCAATGGGGCTTACTCTCAGGAAACCTGGTTAGGCTTGTGCCCTGAAGCAGCTTCTCTCTGGGTGCGACCCTGATGTCTCGATCACTAAGCTCTGATAATGATATCCTAGGCTGGAGCGTCCCTACCATTGTTCTGTAGGATAGACCAGAAGTATGTATTACGTCTATCCTGTAGAGCAGGGGTGCTCAATAGGTGGATCGCGATCTACCGGTAGATCGCGAGGCAAAATGAGTAGATCGCGGAGCCCTGTGTCTCCAAACTGTTAATATGTCAGTTTCGTCTAGTGACTAGACAAAACTGACATATTTAGGTGACACTAAACTGACACTGAAACTGACACTTTAGCTGCTCTTCAGGCATGCAGCAACAAAACTGACGAAAGATGTGGCGCTGCATGCCGGAAGAGCAGGAGCTAAAGTAGGCTGCGGCGGGAGGAGGAGCTGGGCTGCACTGGACCGAGGCGCTTCCTGGGGCTCCGTAGCGGAAGGGGGAGGGGTGGGAGATTGAGATGGAGTTGCTCTGATGGCGGTTGCCACGGGAGGCCCCGAGTCACCCTCCCCTTCCCTTCCAGTCAGGTCCGGCCCAACCCAGCCCAGCCATGCCCGGCCCAGCCGCCCCTGTAGGAGCCCAGAGGTAAGTGCTGCGGCCGCTGCCACTCTCAGTCGGGGCTGACGGGTGAGACGACCCCCCTGGCCCCCCTGCCGCTGCAGGAGGAGGGCCGGTGGGAGCAGTGTCTCCCCTGCCTGCCGCCTGCACGCGCAGCCCCTCTCCAGGGAAACGGGGAGGCCCCCCGCCCCTTCCGAGGAGGACCTGCAACACCTCCCTCTCCCTGCTGGTCTTGGGGCGCAGCCCTTGGGGGGGGGCATGGAGTGGGGAGCTCCTCCCCCCCGTAGTGCAGCAAGGCTGGGCATGTGCCTCTTGGGGGGACCTGTGGCTGCCCCCAGTATGTGGGGTGGGGAGAGAGGAGAGCCC